>NW_020450307.1:55766-107188 GCF_003343035.1 Apteryx rowi | reverse complement strand
TCCTTGCAGGAGGGACCCCTGTCTTGTGCCCCCCCCTCAAGCTCCTTGCAGGAGAGACTTTGGGGCCCCCCCCGGTTCTCTGCAAGGGGGAGCCCCATGTCCACCCCGGCTCCTCGCAGGAGGGACCGCGGGACCGGGCAGGATGCTGCCAGGGAATCCAGGGAAGGGGGATCGGGGTGCGCAGCCAGGCACCTGCACCCCCCCCCACCACCGCCACCGCTGCAGAGCCCGCGCGGGGAGGCGAGGGCAGCCAGGGGGGCCGCGCTCCTCCTGCTGCGGTCCAGCCCCTGGCATCCCTTCCCGGCACGGCATCCCTTCCCGGCACGGCGAGCGGGCATGCGGCGTGTCCTCGGCCTGCCCCGCGTCGCCCGGCGCTCGCGTCCGGCCCCGGCCCCGGCGCAGTCAGCGGGGGAAGCCGTGAGCCAGCGTCAGCTGCCGGGGGCTGGAAATTTCCAGGGGGAAAATACAAGTTGCCGAAAGTCTGAGCGCTGGGAGACGGGGATGCGGCGCGGTACTCGCCGGGGAGGGAGCGCGCGACGGCCTGGAGCGGGTCCACAGGGGCGGCAGCTCCCGCCGCGCGTTTCGTGCAAAAATCGTGCTCTCGTGGAGCAAGCGGACGTGTAAAGACGCCTAAAAACGGTGCTGGCGAAGGAGCGCTCGTGACGTGCCGCCTCTCGCCCTGGCTGCCACCGGCAGAGCGGCTTTTTAGCTGAAAACCTCTGCAAGGTTGCTGCGTCGCGACGCTCGGCGCAGCCGAACGCCGGGGAGAAGGCGGAAACGGTATTAACAACCTCTAAAGCGCGGGGCCGGGGCTGCTGGAGACTGGTGTTACTGGCGCGAGCAGGAGCCCCCTTTCCCCCCTTCGCTCCTGATCTGTTTTCTGGAGGGATCTTGCCCAACTACTTTCCGGTAGCAGCGAGCGCAACCGGAGGCGTGCAGCCAGCAGTCGCATCAGCGAGTCGCTGCCGTTCGGAGGAACGGAGCCCGCAGCGGGGAGAGCCGCGTTTAGGGAAGAGCGGCCCCCGCTCCCGGGGGCAGAGCGGCCCAAGCCGCCGTTTCTCATGCGGGCGGCGATAGATACGGGGAAGCTGCAGGCAGGAGAAAAGGCGTACGAGTTACCGAGCCTTTGCAAAGCACCTTGAGCGGTTTGGGGAAAGTTACTTTGCTGCTTAAGAGGTTTCTCTGTGCTCGGGTTTGGCGGCTCGGGCGAAGCAGGTGGACCAGGCGCTCGGCGCCGGGCAATTCCTGGCTCTGGCGTCCCCCCGGGACATCCAGGTTCGCACGGCCCCACGCCGACGGGAGACGTCGCAGATGGCGGCGCAGCGGCGGCGGCTGGAAGCGGTGTCGGGTGGGAGTCTCGCTAGCGCTGCCGAAACGCGGAGGGAGCCGCGTGCGCGCACCAGACGCGTTTGCTCTGACGCCGCAGCGAAAGGAGCAGCGCTGGAGGTGGGTGCCGGCGGCGAAGGAGCGACCGCTGCGGCAGGCCGGGATGCGTGCAAGTGAGGGATCGGGAAAGGTCCTGCAGGAGCCCCCGCGGGGCTGTTACCACCTGCCGGCTCGCGCGGTCGCAGATGAAGAAAGCTCCTGTTGCGATCTGGGCAGAGCAGAGYGCAGCGGAGACGCTGCACGTGAGTCAAGGGCTTGCAGAGATGCGGGTCCTTGTACGTGTCTTCCTCTTTTTAGCTGCTGCRCTTCCTCAAGGCTTAAAAAAAAGGAATAAAAAAAGCCTCTTGCGGTGGCCCCTTAGTAATATTGCGAGCCGCCTCCAGAGAGAGCGTGGCCCAGCGCTGTGCAAGCCTGGGTGAGAGTCGTGACACCTTTCGCCTTGCAGCAGTTCCTCTAGCTCCGCGTTTCCCCTTCGGTCCGGGGTGCCGCAGAGCCTTCCTCCGCGCGCCTTTCTGCGACGCCGAGATGCCGCCACTCCCCAGGGCATCCGGGGACCCGCAAGGAGGAAGCGGGCGTCTCGGCGGCCCGCGGCAGTCACGTAGCTCCTCGTCCCTGTAGCGGTGGCCGAGATGCAATCGGCGCGAGCGCGGTTACGGCGTCGTACGGGAAACGAGGCAGCGCGAGGTTTGTCGCCGCGCTCTTCCCTTGCGAGGCCATCGCGGGCCCGGCGTGGCTTCCTGCCGCCGGGCTGCGGAGGTCGGAGCCGAGCGGAGCCGCGCTAAGGCTCGCCGGGGGACGCGGACGCTTTTAGTAACCTGCGGACGCCGGCCGGCACGATGGGAAGCCGGCAGCGTGCTTGGCAGCGCCCCGGGGGGGGACCGCTGCCAAACACCTCGCTCGATGAAAAGTAAAACTAAAAGGTCTCCGGAGATGCTCCCGGGTGCCGTTAGCGGCTCGGCGCGTGCTGCCCGTGGCTTGGAAGTCGCCCAAAATGGTCAGCTTTGCCGTGACAGCAGGGTGGGGGTGGGAAGCCCGTGGATGGAGATGTGCTCGGAGTCAGAGCGCCGTGCATGAGACCCGGGATGGGTGCCGGGGCTCGGAGCCCCAYGCTGCCGCCCGGCTCCTGYGGGATTTTCGGGAGAGYGCCTCCCRGGCAGGCCCGCCTCTGACGGGGCCRCGCCGCTGTCCCGCAGGTACGAYGCGGGCAAGGACGGCTTCATCGACCTCATGGAGTTGAAGCTGATGATGGAGAAGCTGGGAGCGCCGCAGACGCACCTGGGGCTGAAAAACATGATCAAGGAGGTGGACGAAGACCTGGACAGCAAGCTCAGCTTTCGGGAGGTGAGAGGCCGGGGCGCGCRGCTCGCGGTGGGGTGGGCAGGGGGGCCGCCTGGGCTGCGTCGCTGCCGTATGTCCCGTGCCCTGGGGGACACGGGGACGCCTGGGCGCCTCTTCCTTAGCTGGGAGGTGACGCTTGGCCGTCTGGGAAGAGAACAGTAGAAGAAGCTGGTCCACAGCCAGGACGCAGCTGGGTCCGACGCACCTTAGCAAGTGGTGGGAACGGGAGGAGACGTGGCCTCTGGTCGGTGCTGGGGCACCTTGGAAGGGCCTTCGGGCGAGGTGGAGGACGTGGTGACGATGGCTGGGCCACGAGGTGGAGGACATGGTGGTGATGGCCGGGCCGCCGTAACCCTGGCGCCTCGTCCTCTCTTGCAGTTCCTCCTGATTTTCCGCAAGGCGGCGGCGGGCGAGCTGCAGGAGGACAGCGGGCTGCACGCCTTAGCCAGGCTCTCCGAGATCGACGTCTCGACCGAGGGGGTGAAAGGCGCCAAGAACTTTTTTGAGGCCAAGGTAAGGAGAGCGCAGCCCTCGGTCACCACGAAGGCGGAACGCGAGGCGGCTGCTTTCCGGCGGCGAGCCTTGAGAGCGAGGGAGGAAAGAGAGGAAGAACTCCCCAAACTGGGACAGGGAAGCACGGCGGCAGCTTTCCGCTGGCTTGCTGGAGCAGCGGGGTCATGGGCGTGTGTTGCAGCTGCACGTTTCTCAGATGCTTTCCRCTGATGGGGGCTCTCGGGACGAGGGGCCACGCGGTGGGTTGGGGTCTCCCCTGGCCCCACGCGACGTGATGGCGTTTGCAGGTCCAAGCCATCAACGAAGCCAGCCGCTTTGAGGAGGAGATCAAGGCTGAGCAGGAGGAGAAGAAGAAGCAGGCGGAGGAGCTGAAGCAGAGGAAAGCGGCCTTCAAAGAGCTGCAGTCGACCTTCAAGCAGTGACGGGAGGCCGGAGCGGTGCCGGGAAGGGCTGGTCCGTGGCACGGCGTCCTGGGGAAGCCTCGAGCAAAAGCGCCGTCCGGGACGTGCCGGGAACGTCGCGCATGTGAAGCGCTGCCGCTTGAGCGGACCAGCCCCCGAGCAACGCGCTGCCCGTGGCTCCCCGTCGGGCCACCGCCGGCCTCGTCGCCTTCGCGGCGTCGGCGCTGCCGCGAGAGGCCGGGCCGGGCCGGCCCGACGCCTCCCCTCCCTTTAGGTGTCCTTCGTGGAAACGCGTGTCCGCAGCCCGCGGGGCCAGYGCCCTGCTCGCCGTGCGCTCCCCCTCGGCGGAGCCCGTGCCCGACAGCCGGCGTCGCTCCTCTGCCGCGGCGGTGCGGACACGGCACGCTGCCGGTGCCGCCGCGGCCGGAGGAGGCTCGAGAGGGGAGCCGGGCCGTCCCCGTGGCTGTCGTTTTGTCTTGCATGCGCTGTGATTTTTTTTTTTTTTTTTATTTTTGCACCTCGCCGCGGTGTGTCGGGTGTTGTGRCGGGAGCGTCGCCCGTCGGTGTCCGTGTGGTCGGCTGGAGCTCGTAGGATCCCCCCCCGTATTGCGCGATGTGACGTTCGTCCCGGAAGCCGGTCGTGCTGTGCGTGAACGTGAGCGTGGAAAAGCCCTAAGCRTTAGCGTTAATGTTCSGACGTGGAAGCGGAGCGCGGAAGCRTCGGCGTTTGTGTGTTCAGTGTTGACCTTTACTCTGCAAACTGGATAAGGAGCCGTACCGCCGTTGGGCAGACCCAGCGCTTTCCTCGTTCCTCCAGGGGAAGAGCAAAGGTTTGCTCGATTGCTTTTAGACTAACAGTTTATTTTGGTAAAAGATGTGCGAAAAGGCCACTGATGGATGGAGAAGCTTTATTTTTCTTTTTCATATTGCACTCGGCCAAAAAGGAAAGTATTATAGCAACTAGTTTCTTCCACTGGTCTCCCGATTTTCCTGTAGGAAATGTTTATACAGATGAATTTAAAGAGGTGTGTTTTTCTCGGAAGCTACTTCCGTTCAGTGGTACGGGCGTTTTTTTTTTAAATCCCAAATAAATATTATATTTCCTAAGAGTGCCGTGTGCCTGAGGCTCTGGGGGGCTGGGGAGGAATAAAGACGGTCCCGTCCGAGGGGTTCGCCCCTCTCGAGAGCCGGGGGGCGCCCGGGCCCYCGGGGAGCCCCTGGGGCGGCCAAGCCCAGCGGTGGCCCCGCACCCCAGAAGTCATCGGGTCCCCCGAGGAGACGCAGGCGGTGGCTTTCGGGGAGCGCTGCCCCTGGCACGGCTCCGCGGGAGACGCCAGGAGCTGCTGTCGGGGATCGCCGCRGAGGTTTCTCCGGCGTCCAAAGGCGTTTCCGTGCTGGAGACCACCAGGTAGGCGACCCTCGGTGGTCCTCAAGTGGAGGAATAGCCCAGCCGACCTCCGGAGCCCGGCCCGGGTGGGGGACACGCCGCCCCGGTCCGCACAGCGCCCGCCGAGCCCCGGCRCCAAGGAGGGGGGAGCAGCCGGGCGCGAGGGGCCACAAGTGTGGTTTTTCTCAGGTGGGAAGCCGCAGCCCGATAGAGGTCCCGAAATAGCACGGCGAGCAAAGCCCTGCACCTGCGGCGCCCCCGGGGCCGTGGGACGCTTCCCAGGTGCCAGCAGATAAAATCCCGCGGTGGGGAACGCCACGTTATCCGCCGGGGAGGCGGCAGCCCATAAATACGGAGCGGTGTCCCCGCCGGTGGGCTCCGTCACCATGCTCGGGCTCTTCTGCCTCGCCGTCCTCCTGGGCTGCGGTAGGTGGAGGAGCCGCGGCCGCGGGATGCCGCCGGCCGCTCCGGGGGACGCCGGGGCGGCTTGGGGAGGGCGGCCGCCGGTGGCCCCGCTAACGCCCCTTTCCCGGGTGTCCCGCAGCCTCCGGTTGCGGCCAGCCGGCCGTGCCGCCGCTGGTCCGAGTGGTGGGCGGCGAAGATGCCCGACCGCACAGCTGGCCGTGGCAGGTGAGAGCGGGGCACGGGGCGCCGCGGTGAGGAGCCACCGCTGCCACCGCCGCCGGGCCCTGACGCCGCGCGCGGGTCGGGTCCCCGCAGATCTCGCTGCAGTACAGCTTCCTGGGCAGCTGGAGCCACACGTGCGGCGGCACCCTCATCCACCCCAGCTGGGTGCTGACGGCCGCCCACTGCATCAGGTGAGGGTGCGCGCGGGGGCCACGGCACGGCACGGCACGGCCCCGGGGGGGGGACAGCGCGGAGAGGAGCTCGCCCTCGCGCCCGCCCCGTCTCGCCCGCAGCTCGAGCAGGACCTACCGCGTGGTGCTGGGCAAGCAGAACCTGGCGGAGCAGGAGCCGGGCGCCGTGGCCGCGGCCGTGGAGAAGATCATCGTGCACGAGAACTGGAACTCCTACCTCATCATGTAAGGCCGYGGCGGTGGGGCCGGGGAGGGGGAATCTGCCGGCCGGCCGGTCCCTCCTGCACGTTGTCCGCTCTTGCAGCAACGACATCGCCCTCATCAAGCTGGCGAAGCCGGTGCAGGAGAGCGAGAGCATCCAGGCGGCCTGCCTGCCGCCCAGCGGCCTCCTGCTGCCCCAGGGCTACCCCTGCTACGTCACGGGCTGGGGACGCATCCGCAGTGAGCAGCCCGCTGCGCCGGGGGAGGCTCCGTGGCGTGGATGGTGTTGCCTTGGGGTGGCCCTTTCTCCGTAGGCTTTTGGGGACCTTTTGGGAAGGCTGGGAGCAGGCGGCAAGGTTTTTGTCCCATGCACGACTGAGGCCGTGGATGGGAAGCGCCGCAATTGTCCCCAAAACGTGGTGCCCCACGCGAGGTGACATCCCAGTTGGTTGTGCCGGAGCAGGGCGAGGGGCGGCCGGGCGGTTCGGCCGGTGTGGGACCGCGTGCTTCCGTTGCAGCCAACGGCCCGCTGGCCGACGTCCTGCAGCAGGCGCTGCTGCCCGTGGTGGACGAGGCCACGTGCACGCAGAGCGACTGGTGGGGCAGCCTGGTGAAGAGCACCATGGTGTGCGCCGGCGGCGACGGCATCGTCTCGGGCTGCAACGTGAGTGCCCGCTTCCCCGGGGCGGCCGCGTGCGGGGACGGAGGGATGGAGACGGAGGGATGGAGATGGGGGGGGGGGGTGGCGTTTCGGGAGCAGGCGCGCGCGGAGGGCAGGCTCAAGCCGTCCCCGTCGCGGGCAGGGGGATTCGGGCGGCCCCCTGAACTGCCAGCGCGACGGCCTCTGGGAGGTGGACGGCATCGTCAGCTTCGGCTCCTCGCTGGGCTGCAACACGCTGCGGAAACCCACCGTCTTCACCCGCGTGTCTGCCTACATCGACTGGATCAACGAGGTGGGTGCGCGGCCGGAGCCGGGCGCCGGTGGCGCGGCCGCGGCCGCCGCTGGCTCTCACCGCGTGTCCCGCGCTTTGCCTCCCGCAGAAAATCAGCAACAACTGAGGAGGGGGGGCGCGAGCGCCGGCCCGCGGCGCCACGACCGGTTCGATAAAGGAAAAATGCCTCTCGCTGCCCTCGCTCGTCCCTGTGGTTATTTGGGGTCCGGGAGAGGGTGYTGCGGGACGGCCGTCGGGTTGTGTCCTTTGGAGGAGCCGGGAAGGAGGGGACGAACCCTCATCCTTCGGTGACCGAGGTCCTGCACCTTGGTAATGCGCCGGTGTCCAGCACCGCCGTCCCTTGCAGCGCGCGGCACGTTAATAAAAYGCCTCCCCCGTAGCTGCATCCCGGCGTAGCGCCGTCTCCGTGCAAGGCTTGCGTGGCACCCGCGTGCCGGGCCCGGTGGTGCAAAAGCTGCCGAATATCCCCAGTCTTGCGCCTGCGCGTGCCGATGCCAGGAAAGGTTGCGTGGTCCTCGCAGACCTGGTCAGACCCGTGCGGACGCTGGATGAGCTCTGCAGGGTTTTCTGCATCGCGCTCAGCCCGCACGGTGACGCTTTGCAAGACTGTTATATCGCAATAGCCTTAAAATAAGTTTTAAAGACTTTTTTTTTTTAAATAAATGTAAGTAAGTGCAATTATATTACAAAACAGCAGTAGCTGACACTTCCTCTGGTCTTATGCAGAGCGTAGCAGTGTTCCAATAGCGTAAGGCTGAAATTTCTAAGAGAATTCCTCAAAAAGTAGTAACTTTTAATGTTTAAGTCTATAGAAGTTAGGACGTGATATAAGACTATTTTAAGAGTGGCCTAGGTAGTATAGGTCTTTCCATCCTACAGCTCTGTCCTTTATTCTCAGAAGACCTGTAAAAATAGATATATAGTCATGCAGTAACTGCTACATTAAGTGGCTTATGCTGCAAAGGCCAAAGCCTTACAGATTATTTTAAAGCTTTTATAAAGAGCTCTCTCGTGTTTTTCAAGTGTAAAGACAGAAAGCAACGTGTTATCCACACGCTATAACGTAAAGACTCTGGCCGTACGCGTGCCTGTAATTGCCGAATCGATGACATGATGCCAAGGTCCTACCCCTGGATAAGGGCAGGCTAAGGATGGTTATTAGGAAATGTGTACGGCGATTTGTAATTCCTTGATGATGACCCAGATAATGCATAAGACGATATAAAACTTTGGACTTTTATGTCCAAAAAATGTGAAGAGAATTAAGCTCTGGGGGAAGTCTTAGAACATAACACCTTTTTATATAACAAGGGAGATTTTGGAGACTTTCATAGTCTCTTTTGACTGCCATAGTCACGGTTCATGATTTTCAAGGTATTTTCTTGTGGTGCATAGCTGTTTTCTTGAGTCTTCCTGGCTGTTTTCTAATAGGCAGTTGTTGAGCTGTCGGAGACTTGTAGCGGATTAGGACATACAGTCTTGTGACAAGAGAAGTACAACATACCCTGCCCTTAAAATGCATCGCACTCAAAGTTACTGTGACGCAGCGAATGCAAGATGGGGTTTGTTCCACATGTGCATATTTCATAAAAGTGCAGTGTCCTTCCAATAGGTAGAATACAAATTTAGGACAGTGTAGCTAATGCTTATGTGATAAGCTAATCCTCTTGATACGGTTTGTAAACTTTAGTATGATAAGAGAGATAGTGCGAGATGTAGCTCTTGGCATAGATATACTGTATATCTGTAAAGACTGCCCTGAGATAAGGGTTGTCTACAAGCCTGTAACAAGCCCTTTCCCATGTTGTGACCTTTTTTTTAAAAAAAAAAAAAAAAAAGAGAGGCCCAAAGCTCTGAGAAGTAGGTCACTTTGCTGCTGACGGGTAAGAACCTGCTATGAGAAGCGCGACCGTACACTTTTCTGTAGCGTGTTTCATGGTTTTCCCTCGTGGAGCCTTGGAAAGACCGTAGCAGAAGCTGCAAGTCGTTGAGGGTTATTTTTCTAGACTTTCCTCCAAGAAGTCTCACAGGTGAAGACTGTGACACTTTCTGACTTCAGTGCTGATTGCTTTACAAGCCAGTAGTCCGTATTTAGAGGCAGTTACTGCGTTTCTGTCCCGAGAGCGACTCAGAACCTGTAAGTCGCGATATGACGCAGCATACGAGACATCTTGTCGGGAACGCACGGGTGTAGAGGTAACCTGCTTGGGTAAGGGCTTCTTGGAAATGCATAAGCRTCACAGGTGTATGTCTTCTACCATTACAAAGTCACCTAATGGTCTCTGCTTTTTTGGAGAGGTCTTGTCACTTAAAAAAAAACCTATCTATCTATATATAATATCTATATATAATATAGATATAATTATATATTTTTATATATATATAATATATATAATCGTGTGATTGATAACATACTACAGATATTGAAGGCATTGCACTTTTTGGCAGTGCAATAAGCACTACGAGGTAGGTCAGTGGACGTCCCGTAAGCCTCTTCAGGGAAGCTGCGTTTTTAAAGCAGAGCCCATCAGTGTAACCATTGCTGCTAGTGCAGGTTTTGTACGGCGTGCGCTCTGCCATACCGTAAAGTCTGTACCTATATCCTTCTGTAGCCACCTTTCGGTGTGACTTTTTGGGACTTTGAAACTGGTAGCACAAGTAAGTGTGTGTGTGTGTATATATATATATATATATATATGTGTATACATATATATATCCGTGTCCCTCTCTGCCTGCACAGATCCCCTCCGTTCCCTTCTGTGCGTGACCTGATTCCTTCCATTCCCACGCAAGCACACCCGTATATCCTCCGTTCCTGTTTGCGAGCGTTCGGATGCACACCATTTCCCTCTCCGAACACCGAACCCCTCCTTTCCTCACCATGCACTCCAACACTCCTTCATTTTCCTTCTGGGCATGTTCTCAGTCCCTTCCACCTCCGCTCACTGCTTCTCTCCAGTCACAATTACCAGCACTCAGATCCCCTCCCTTCCCCTCCATCAGCCTGCAAGGAGGAAAATGGAAGGGATAAGAGCGCACCAAGAGGGGAACGACAAGCCTCTGAGCCCAGATGGAGGGGAATGGAGAAAAGTGGGCACACAGCAGGCAGTGGTGGGGATCAGAGAAGGCACAGGGGAACTTGTCCGATTTTTATTTACAAAAATGGAAGTTTGGACTGCATAGGGAATTAGGATTCAGTGGAACATGATCTTCCAACCACACACACACACACACACACACACTTGGATAAAGTTAAAATTAGCCATTGAAGAATTTAGTTGAAAAATATCACAGAAATCACCGAACAAGTCCTTTGGCAATTCTCTCCCCTGCAGTCCTTGGCATCCTGTGGCAACCAAAGCCCAGTCCTTGCAGTCCAGCTGGCGCATATTTGACAAGGGTCTCCCCCCTTTAGAAGTTCTCAGAGCTGATGCTCTGACTCTCCTCCTGCAGTTGGGAGACCATGGTGTCTCCAGGCGAAGCCACGTTTAAGTACCCGATCTCAGAAGGTTGAGAAGGAGATAAGCAAAAGGAGGACTCCTGGCTTTCAGCTCCTTCTTCAGGCTTGGTGTCTCGTGTGGCCTTCAGGGTGCGGAGGGAGTCTGGCAGTTCTCGTGCCGGGAAGCTGAAAAAAAAATTTCCTCTCTTAAGTCGTTTTGCAAACCGTGTCCATCTCTGTCTGCCACTTGCGCGGCCTCATCGCTCTTCCCATCACCTCTGCGAGGCAGCRCAGGGCTACAGTGAACGCGCTTCGCTTGGGCTAAGGCTCAGACCCTCTTCCTCCAGGCAAGTAGCAGACAGCCCCCACCTCCCCCAGAGCGCACGCTGACTTGGGACAGACATCCACTGCCCTCAGCGTTCACGGTACCCATCAGCWCCCAAAGGCTGTGAGCAGGCCGTCGCGCTGGGCCTCCAGCAAGCAGAGACCAGAGCTGCAAAGTCTCTGCCTTCCCCCCTAGCGTGCTCGACTCCCTCTTGCCCATTTCGGCTCCTATCCTGGTGCTCCTGGCTACAGCGGAGGTTGAGAGAGCGCTCAGGGACTCTCCGGCCCCCYAACCCACTGGTCAGGAGACTTTCTGACCATCCCATCAGTTTCACAGCATCTTTTTAATACTGTTTTTCCTGTAACTTGACAAAATAAAGACCCTTGGAGGTGAAAAAGGGTGGAGCAGCGTGTTTTGACAACCGAAATGCCCTGCATTACCCTTGCCACAAGCAGACAGGAACTGCCTGTCTTCTCCTTTTACCCCACAGTACCTGATACAGGGAGATGGCAACATCTTACTCTGTAGTTGGCGTTCGGGGAAGTTAACACTCTTCAAGTCCTAGAACAAGAAACAGAGACTTTCAAAGGAGCAGGTGCATGTCAGACCCTGAATTTCCTCCGAATTTCAATGTACAATCTTGGTCTTCAAAGTGCCCCCAAGCTCCATGGAGCTATTAATAATAGATTTGTCCTTTGGGTCTGAATCTAAACTGAAAAATAAGCCCAAAGCAGCCCAGGTCAAACAAACAGGAAAAAAACAGAAAACAATGAAAAACAGTTATTTCTGCCCGGCCCTGAAGAGCACAGTGTTTCATTTGTAACTGTTCATTTCCAATTTGAAAAAATCACCTCCAATTTWAAAAATGCACCAATGTTCCCCAAATCTACCCATTTTATTTGGATAGTGTTGAAACGAAACCTTTGGACTTCTGTGGATTTTTCTCCATTTCTCCCCACCCGYGAACAAAGGGCTCCATGAATTTAGTCAATCCAAAACTGTGTTTTTAAGCAAGGAATATCCTCATCCAGTACAATTCAGCCAATGTTGTTGGTCAGCTTGGTCTGAGGTTTTAATCTTACGAGGATAACTTACCTAAATCTCCTAACACACTGTTCTAAGTTCTCTCTCCTAATTTTAAAGCTAATTTTAACAGGACCAGGCCCCATTACTGAGGTCTTTTAACAACTGTTGGACTTAAAAAGAGCCAAAGTGAAATCTCTGCCCCGTAAAAAAGAACCTCATCTCCCAGCAACGCYGGGGGCTGGCTGGCGTGGCAAATATATTGAACTTTTGGGGTCAAGGTGGCCAGCTCCCAGGAAGCCCCTCCACACCAGCAAGGCTGTCGCAGTCTCCCGTGTGCTTGTTGTCCCTCTCCACCCGATTTCCAGGGRAGCGAGGGGCCAGTTCGTCTCTTCTCTGGCACCTGAGCTGCAGCGACAGGCACCGACCCTCGCTCGCAGAAGACACCAGCTCCTGCAACCTGTCTGCTGAGAACAGGCCCCGCTCGCTGCATCTCACCTCCGTGCTGGGAGCGGGGCTGCTCCTCGGAGCGCGCTGCGAGGCGTGCACGTGGCCGGAGAGCCGGAGTTKGCTCTCGTGCAGTCGCACGCTCTCCTCGTCCAGCATCTTCACTCTGAGCATGTCACGCACAAACAAGGCACAAGTTATTTAGTTCCCTCCAGCCACACTACGCTTTCGAAGGGGTGTTTTCTTTTTAAAACCACAGAACCTTTTGTTTTCACAGACCTCGGCTGTACGGCAAAGCCTTTGATGGGGAAAGGGCCTGACTGCATCCCACAGCAATCTAAAAGTCACAGCGCTACTGAGTGGGGCACAATTCAGGCTTCCCCCCCCCCACAGAACAAGGATTTATTCAGAGACAGAAAGAGGCATAAAACTGGAGAAAGGGTGGGAAGAGGCAGGGTCCCAGGGGCATCCCCCCCTCCCTGGACATCGGTAAGTGCCTACCTGCTCTGGAGGGTGGCAATCGTAGATTTGTTGCTCCAAGGGGTCTCCTCCTGGTCAGAGATCTTCTGGAGGAGCCGTCTTCTTTCCTGGAGTAATTTCTCATTCTCTGCAGTGATCTGTGCAATCAGCACCTTCCCCTGAGCATTAATGCAGGAAGAAATAACCAGCAACAGTTACACTTCACTCTTCTCTAGCCTCTGTAAATTTTACAGGGCTTTACCAAAAGGGTCACGATCAAACACATTTGCTCCCAGAAGAGCATTTGATGTCACACACCCCAGAAAAGGACTTTTGAATCACCGCCTGGCGGTGACATTTCTGAGACAAGAAAGCAAGAGAGCTTGGGCAGTTTCCAAATGGGATTTGAGGACACAAGTGGCCCCGAGGGCCAGGAAGCCCCTTTGGGCTTGATGCCCCTTGTTCCTATAGGCACGGCCTGGTGCCCCTTAGCAACGCCAACAGTTTCCTAAGGCGGCACCAGTCCCGCACGCAGAGCAGGAGCAGCGCATCAGGCAGAGCTCTCCACGCTCGGACAGTCTGGGTGTTTAACGGTGCAGTCCCACTGCCTGCCAACAGGCCGGTCCTAAACCCCACGAAGTGTCCGGGGGGCAACGGAGACAGCTCCGCCCCGGAGACAACGGTGGAACTAGCAGAAGCGGAGGCAAACGTCCAAGCTAGAAAATTTAGCAGCGGCACTGAAGCTTGGAGCGTTTTGAGACAAGCTCAGCAGCAAAGGCATTTGGGAGCCACGACTCCGCCTCACTTTCTGAACACTGCCTCGTCCTTGACCCTCAGCCCACCAACTGCCCTCGCTCCATGCAGTCCACACATGTCCAAGCACTGTCGCAACGACAGAAGCCTTTGTCCCTTTCAAGGAGGTTTGTTATGAAAAGYGGTTGTTAGATGGCCAGCTCTAAACATTTACGGCTGCTGCCTGGTACTGCAGGACAGGTTCCCCTCTGCCGGAGGAGCTCTGCCGAGCTGAGACCTAAATATGATGGGCAACCCCTGCTTTTTGCCAGAAGGAATCTCCCTGCAGACATGCTGTAGGCAGCTCCCCSGTCCTCCCTCGTGGGGGAAGCCCTGTTATATGTTCTCTCACCTTTTCCACTTGGAGCTTTGACTCGCTGAGCTCACTTTCAAGCTGCTTAATTTTACTGTCCCTTTGTTTCACCTCATGGATAAACGTCTCCTTCGCTCTGCGGATCTTGTCTTTGTGGCGGAGCTGCATTTTGTTGTATTTCCTGAGGAGGCACAAACATCAGGCCATAAAATGTTTCTGTGTTCCGGGTCAAGAACAAAGCAGGAGATGTCCTGCACTTATTCAAGCTTGTCACAGCCTAAATTGGGAACCTCACCAATCTACCAAGCTCCTTTCGGCAGTGAAGCTAAAGAAAGAACGAGTACACTGACGTTCTGGACTATGTCTTTCACAGCTAGGTCTGACCAGTTTGGGTTTCAAGCACACATCAGGCAAACAGAGCAGGTTTCAGAAAGAGACAGCTACTTCAGTGAGTGCTGCTTATAGCTGCGACACTTTGGGGTTAAACATTTATCTCTACTGAGACTTGTAACTATGACTCTTTTCCTCAAACATGTCTTATTTAGGTAGGAAAGAAATGCTCTCATTTATTTTTTTATCCTGGGAGAGCTGGGACAGGGGGGAATATCACATCAAAAAAGGAGAATTGTCTACCAAAAATAGAGATATTTGCACATTTGCTCAAAACTCACAAGAAAAAAGCTACCCTGCTTCAAATCAGATCAAAAGAGCACAGGGGAGAAATGAACAGTTCCACAGAGCAACTCTGCCGAGACCAGATCTTAGACAACAGCACCCGCATGCGTGACCACCCCCCYCTTTCTCTGCACTGCCATCAGCTGCCAAGGAGAACCCGAAGTGGTAGCAGATATGTGATATATAACATAACTGAACACAAAGGTGTCAGGTTAAGGCAGATCTCTCAGGGCTAGGTGTCTTGAACAGGTCAGACGTGAAAGCCTAGGGAATAGCCAAATCCAGCATCACCTCTGGAACACAAAGAGCAACTCCTGGATAGTTTTTCTTCCTTCAGATCTCCTGCTGCTTCAGTCATTACCTGACATACAGATCCTTCTGGTTCAGGAGATGGACTCCTTCCTCATAAAGGGCTTTGTTTTCCTCCTTCAGCAGTGAAAGTCGCTCTGAAAGCTTCTGGTTCTCCTTGTGACACTGGAGATGCTGAAAAACAACTGTTTTTGATTTGCATGCGTGTTATTTGTAGGGGCTCTGCACCTCCTTTCAGTCTGGTCTCCAAAGCTTCTCTGTCGTAAATCCTAATGTTCTACAGGTAATTGAATTCCCCACTACAGGTAATATCCATCTATTCCACTCTCCATCCTCAGCGCGTTCTCGCTAAGGCCACTGCCTCCTCCCCATAAAATTGGAGGAACGTGAATTTCTGTGCTGCTGGGGGGCAGCAGGCCTTCACAGGGCAGACAGTGCTAATGCATCCTTGCAGACTATGGACTCTGCTGAAATTCTCCTGCAAAAAGGTCCGTGCCCTGCAAGAAAAGGGGATGATGGCCTCTTCCCCTTTCCCTTTTGTCCCTTGTAGGCCTTCCTCCCTGCCCTCAGAGCTGCATTCCCAGGAAACCTAGCATAGATGGGATGATGCTCTTCTGCAGCTCCTCTTTGAACCAGTGCGATTTGCAAGGGCTCAGCACCTGGTAGGTTTTGACTCTACTTCACCAATTCCCAGGCACAGATTTCACACTGGAATGTCCCATTTCCCAGCACAAACTGCTCCCTAGAGCTCGCTAGTCTGCTCTGGAGCCAGCCTCTAGCACAGCAGCACTTTGGGTGGTGAGGACCCATMTGTACCTTGCAACTCACCTCGCTCGAGTCTGTTTTCCTCTCATCTTCTAGSACGTGCAGAGTCTTAGCCTGCAGCTCCACATGCATCTTCGCCAGTGATGCCTCTGTCTCACGCGAGTGCCGGAGTTGCTGCCGCAGTTCTTCCACCTGCTGCTCCAGTAGCTTCCTAAAAGCACATTGGTGTGACAGTAAGAAACTGTGACACGGAGAACAGTCCATGACCCGCTACCATGAGTTCAAGGCTGGCTCCTGCCGAGGCTGCGTGTTAGGAGAGGTGATGAGACAGTCAGACAGGCTCAGCCTGTCTCGCTTGGGGGTGGCCACCCACCAGGGCAAAGCAATGGTCTAAAAACAGCCTCACACTGGGCAGCTTTGGGGGTAGAAAGAAATCACTGCCTAGTGGATGCCCCCAGGTATCAGTGCAACGTCAAATGCTGCATGCTGTATCTGGCGCCATCAATCCAGGATGAACACAGCCGCACAAGCAAGGACACTGCTGGCATCTCCAGGGTAAACAATCACCGAACCTAAGCGTAATGCTGGCCGGAGGGGCCATGCACCCTCTGAGCCAGTTGAAGTCTCAAAAAAAATCACTTAAATCTTACAAAAAGAGGATCCTGTGGGGATCTGCCCCTGTGCCCAACAGTGCAGGTGTCACTGCATGGCCCTTGCAGGCCAAAAGGAGGGGTGGGAGGCATAACCGGTGGTGCAGTGACTCCTTGAGCCCACCTAAGAGCTACAGGAGGTAGCTGGCACGTTGGCACGGAGGCATTTGCTGGCATGCACCTTCCCTCTACACATCTCACAGCCCGTGCCCAGCTCTAGGTACCTTTTCAGGCACTCCTCATGGAGTTCTTGCTGCACTCGAGCTTCATGTTCTCGGGCCTCTTTCAATTCCTCCTCCAGGAGTTTCTTGTCTGAAACATGGGCCTCTGCCAGAAGGAGCTGGTGTTGTGATTCCTTCAGCTTTTGCTGGAGCTTTGAGATCTTGGGTCAAAATTGGGCACAGATTAAACTTTCTGAATTTATAGGCCAGTATTTGAAACAAAGAAGTCATGGAAATGAAAGATTTACTTGCTTCTGTTCAGGAATACTTATTTCTGTATGTCTTTGCATCAAAGTCCATTAAAAGTAGAATTTTTCCAATGACTGTCAGATTTCAGATCAGATACTATATCATGAATTAGCCACAATCCTTTTTACGCTTAATTTGATCCTGTACACTTCAGATCCAAAAGATTCCAGTGAATGGTGCAGGGATGTGGCAGAATCAATGCCATGGAAAACATAAGCTTTTGTAATTCACCAGGGTGCTACGAACAGCAAGCGTCTGCAGTGAGAATACGACCCAGGCTGCCCGAACCTGCCAGCCCAACTACCAGCATACTCAGAGATGCTGAATTTTAAAGACAAGAGTTGAGGCATCAGATTTGCATTCTGTTATATTAATTATGTTCCTGCTAATAACAGACATGCTTCCCAAAACATTTAGCCAAACTCCCAAACGATCTCAAACTAGCAAATCACACTTCAGACTACTGATTCATGAGCTGATATTGCTTCTTTTCTGTTGTGAACAGCTGCATGCAACTGCTAAAAACATGACTGATGTTAACTTACTCCAGCTTGACAAGTTACCTTTTTTTGTGCTTCGCATACTTTGGACTTCTCCTGTGAAAGTTTCTCTTGCAGGCTACTTTGCAGTGTATCAGCCTGGGAGCACTTCAAGAGCTCTTGTTCAAGCTCTTTGACCTTCTGCTGGCTTTTTTCCCACTGCGCTGAGAGAGAGGAGTACGTTTCAGTTGTGTCCAAAAGCTTCGCATGGGCTTGCTTCAGCTCAACTTTGACCTGAGTTTGAAAGAAGAAGAAATCAAGCTCGCACTTCAATATAGAGCATCTAAAATGTCTTGATCAGGCAAAGGGCAACAGGATTACCAGGCACTGGGCAAGAGCAGAAGAGAAATACAGGGAGTGAGTACAATATGTTTTATTTGGAGGCAGTGCAATTCCCACAGTGCACACTTGAGAGCCTCAGGTACTGTATGGTCAAAACTTTTCTTTGAAAAAATTAATTGGAAACACTTGGGAAAGAGTGAGATATTAACAGACTCAGAAAGTCACCAGTGCTGATGAGAGTGTAAATGAGCCCAAGCCTGTTGCAATCAGCACCTCAGACCTCCTATGGCTCGTAAAATGAAGTGATGCTCTCCTCAAGCACTCCTATCTGCTCTGTTCCTACCTTGGTGCATTCCTGCTGGAGCAAGAGATTTTGCTTTTTTAAGTCGACGTTTTTCTCCCTTTCATATTTAAGCTCCCTCTCAGCTGAGCTGCACAAGTTCTGAACGCGACGCAGATCCTGCCGCAATTGCTGCATTTTTTCCTCCTGCTGCTGGAATCGCTCTTCGGACAGACTCTGCAGGAAGAGGGAAACAACAAAGGTGATGGAAAAATTATCTTCAAGGAAGCATAAGAGATTGGCAATTAAGAAAGAGAGATTGACGAGGACAGCCAAAGTACACCAGTAGGATTAACGGAAATTAAGAGGGGTACAGTCAGGCAAGCGGTTCTTCTGGTTCCCACTTGAGCAGCTCTGTCTGCCCCACCCTGTCCATCCCCTCAGAGGAACCAATACAACTGCTGAGGTCGAGGARGAAGATGCAATAACCTGGATCAGGAAACAAATCCCTGTTAAAACTAACCTGCCAAGTAAAAGCAAAACGACGCCAGAGTCTTGCTAAAGCACTAGGCACAGGTGGCATATCCAGCTACAACTTCCAAAGGCAGCAGGAAGAAATCGCAGCAGCAGTACAGGAACAGACATGCTGGCACAATGCCACAGCAGCCTGGACACCATGGGGTGGGTGGTCACTGACTCCTCCCCTGGCTGTGGCAGGCAAACAGGTCTTTTTGGCTTTCAGAAAATAATTGAGCTCTGCCTCCGTAGCACTTCAGTCTCCCCATCTTCTTGGGAGTGCCTTTTGTGCAGACTCCGATCCTCTTCCCACAGGCGGTGTATCAAAATCCTTCTTCGCAGCATCACTTTGAGCCATCTACTGATCYGCATTCTCACCTCGCACCTTCACCCTCTGCTCTTGGGACCAACTGAAATCCACGGAAGATCAAGTTTTTCTTCTCAGAATAAATCCCCAGCTGGGGTGGGGACCRTGGATGTGGGATGCAGCAGCATCATCTGTCCTGACAAGACCAGTCAGGGATTTTTTTTCCCCTGCTTCCACCAGGACCCCTTTCAGCATCCCCTCTACACCTTGCATCTTGCTTTGGCAGACAGCATACTTTTCCGTACAGATTTGCTGCTTCTTGGTATTGGTGTGGCTCTGATACTCTTTCTGTTCCCACTCCTGTCTGCAGGCCATCCTGTCCTCTCTTCTCTTCCAAACTCCTGCACACAATCCTTGCTCCTCCTCAAAATCCCAGTCCTGGATACCTCCATGATTTCTTCCTCTTTTGGCAGGGCTAGCTGTTCTTCCCCTTTTTTATATCACATGGTAAGACAGATGAACAACTTGAATTTAAAATTTAAAACACAGCTAAAGGAAGTGACATCAAAAGTAGACCTTGCCTGCCACCTGGTAGAGCAACTGGAGAGCAGTAACTGAGACAAGGACATAGGGCTGTGGCAAAACCCAGCTGCCTGTGAGCTGCTACTGCAAGCCAGCAGTTAAGGGCTGAATTCAAGCTTTTGAGTATAAGAGCAGAAAATCCTAAGCAGGAGCAAGGGAAGTGGAATTGCTTCCGCCTATAGCAAGAGTGAGACCATTCTGGGAATAGCAAGCCCAGCTCTGTTGCTCACACTCCAAAAAAGAGTTGAGAAAGGGCTCCAAAAAGGTTTAAAACATTATTTTGTAAGGACCAGATGATCTCCAGAGGTTGCTTCCAGCTCCAACTATTGTGTGATTCTGTGACTGTGAATCTCATTTCTTTCATGTGCACTAAGGGAGCCAGAGCCATTCAGTTTACTCAAGTTCCCACAGTGGAAAGTGGTTTCTACATCTGAAAACATGACAAAAGGAAACAATGACATTGCTCAGTCTCAAACACTTTCCCCACGAAAATCAGTCAGCCTCTCATCTCCCTCAGTATGCTAACACTACAGCACTGCAAGGACTGGCTTCCAGGCCACGTTTTAGTTAGGCTTTGCCACTAAATTAGTGAAAAAACATGGTGCAGATGAGGCTGCCCATACCTGGTTAATGCTCCCATCTAAACTGCCTGCAGAACTCTGTGATAAGAGAAATTTGTTCTCTCTATGGACCATGCCTTGATTCATCCTCAAAGCTTCTTCATCCATGCTGTCACGCTGCTCCCATGTAGCCACGATATCTTGTTTTAGCTGGGCAATTTCTTCCAGYAACAACTGTTTTTCTTCATTGCTCTCCTTTAGCTGCTTTTCTAGCTCCTCCCTCTTCTTGTTGCTTTCTAGTAATTCAGAACTTGAAGGAGAAATAGCAAAGGAGACAGATAACTATATACATCCAAGGGAAACCACTCTCTGAATGGAAAACTTGGAATATAAGAGTCCAGTGAAACGCTCAAAGCAACACTGAAGGCTCTCTGGAAGCCTCAAAGGGGAGATAATCATGAGTCTAGCAGTTCTGGGCAAGGGTCAGTCTGCCCCRGACAGTGATCCACAAAAAAATGTGGAGTCCACGTGAGCTAGGTTGCATTCACAAGCAGCACAGGAGCACTCACGCAATGCCTTGCTGCATGCAAGTACAGGCTCAGGTCAGTGCCAGCTCAGCGATCAATGCTCTCCCGCTCAGCTGTCTCTCTGACCTATCTTRATCTGAACTACATGCCCTTATAACCCAACCTATCTATCTTGGCCTGCTTTTGCTTTATCCCAGTACCTAGTTACCCAGGTAATTGAGAGCTGACTGTAACTACACGGGGTTAAATCCAGGCTTTTACTTATTAATGAAAGTCTGAGCACRGATGCTCTAACTTCAAATTTCCACTGACCTATGAAAAGGGAGCGTGGGGGGACCTATAATCCCATGTCTGCTGACACCTGTCCTTAAAAGACAACTGCAATCCGTATCAGGATGTGTATCATCAGCTGCTGGTAGCAGGCAGCTCTTCTTCATCTGTTTGGAGAGCCATTAGCCCCAAGGAGCCCTAGCCCACAACAGGAGCTCTTTGGGACCATATTAGTGCAAATACAGCATCACTCCAAGAGAAAAACATGCTCCCAAAAGACACCTCTTTTACACAGTTAAGAGTCTGGAGTAGTTAAAGAAAAGGGGCTTGCTCCTGACTGATCATTATTTGACTAAGGGAAATGCTTATCCAMCAAAAACTCTACAGCGAGCTGATTACTTGATGCCATAGAATTGGACACAAAGCAGCCATCCCTGTTCTTGCCAGAAGCAGCATTGTGAGGATTTTTAAAAAGCCGGACAATTAGTCAGCAAAGATAAGGTGCAGAAAATACCAAAGGCCTTGTTAAGGTTTACCAGAGCAGTTCTTGTTCAGCCCTCAAGTTTTCGATCCGTTCTTCCAAAAATACTACTTTAGCCATCAGTTCTTCACACACCTTTTCATCTGTAGTTAAATCTTCATGTTTCTGCTTGAATTTGTTAATTTGTTCATGTTCTTGTAGGAGTTCAGAGACCTGTAAGGTCAGAAAACACCACGACTTTGATTTTCTTTGATCTCATGGAAATTTTTTGAGCAGTGTAAGGCAATCTGGGGACTCCAGCRAGAAAAGGCTTGTGATTCTGTAGCTAAATCATCGTGGTTCTTCACCCTGAGCTATACATACAAGTCCTATTTTGTGCACTGGAAATAGCTGTGTGTAAATGACCATCAAATCACATCTCTTTATTTGATTTCATTCTTCTGWTGCCTATCTGTAGCTCCCAGCACTTCATATCACGTGTCCTATCTCTTTACAAAACAACCAACACTTGGAGAAACAGTAAGGGTGCACAGTATGTACTCAGCTGTCTCACACAGAGTATCTTCCACCCAAGTCAACATGCTGCCCTGCTACACCTTTCTGACCCATATGCCACATCTTCCATAAGGCACTGTGACTGCACACAGACACGTCTTATTAACAACTTAAAAGGCTCATGCAGAAAGGGAAGTGACAACACCCCACAGGAAACAGCTCTTAGGACACAGAGCTGAAGTATCTCAATTGAAGAACAGGCGTAAGATGAAATACGCCCAAATCCACTTTCTATGGATGGCTGTTTTCCTGTTTCAACATCATCTAATGCCGTAACGCCCAGCAACGGCAGACCCAGAACCTCAGACAAGGAGAGAAAGTGCAAGGAAAATAAGAGGGGCAGGAAATGAAGGGAGGAAGAGTGCATAGGGACACAGGAATTCCCAGACTGGATCAGAAYCAGAATCTACCTAGTCCAACATCCTCCTGCTTAACAGTGGTGAAACCAAATCCTTCACAGGAAGATGCTGTTAAACCCACTAAACCCTAGTGATGATTTTAATTCTAGCATTGCTTTGATTCCTAAAGCACTTGGTTTTTAATCAGTAGCTCTTCCTGAATGTATTTTAACACTAATATTTTAATTCCAGGTCTTTTTAGCCACACCAAGATGCATTCCCATCTTTGAGCAATATGCACAAGCAGCTGCTGTCTGCATCAGACACTGGAACGATGGTGATTTCTGTACATTTCTCACCTCTGAATCTAACAAAGCATTATCTTTTTGTAGCTTCTCATGGGATACTTTAATGAAATCCCTGTTTGCTGATGTTCTTTGGAGACTCTGGAAGTCATTAGAATGGCTCATAAGCTCTGATTTTGAGTCAGGCAATTCCTGGTGCGGAAACAACAGGAGTTAGTGGATGTAATATACCTCTAACTACAAGTTTAGAAGCGCTTTCTCCACTCAGATGTCCAGAAATCTCTTAGAAACAAGAATAAAGTTCCAGTAATTGTGAAGAGCTCTTTGAATAGCATCAGTTCATGGCACAACACATCACACACAAAGTCATTATTAGAATTTACAAGAAAGAAAATACTGCCCAAGTTACCAGCCCACTCTATGTTTTGGGCATCCTGACAAACACAACAATGAACAACCTCAAATTTTGACCTCCGGGTGTCGTTACAGCCCAACGATTTCATGCCAAGCTAAATTCCAACACTGTTGGTAAATGATTTGCCCCAATATAGCTGCTCTAGGAAGAGGGAAGGAACTCAACTGTCGACTCAGGAATCCTACCAAATACAGGCAAAGCCCTCTATTTTAAAGACCACTACAGCTGTCCAGTCTAACACAGGGTGCTGGATTTCATCTTGTGATCCCTCTGATGGGAAAACAGTCTTCTCCGCAGCTTAAGCAAAACCACCAGCCAATTGCTGGTGGCTGAATTACAACCAATCTTACAGAGATGTATGATTTTGATTAAAAGAGCCCTGGATTATGAGTAAACCGAACTATTGGGAAGCAAAAGTTAGAGAAACTCCTTCTGCTCTTATCATCATCCCCAAAACAGACAATTTATTTTTATATGCGTATTCAGAGATAAATCTAGCCACTTCATACCCTGCTCTTTGGCAAGGCCAGGCCCTTGTCCTGAGCTTTGGCAAAGTGAATTTGTTGTCTAACAGCACGAAAAAGTCTTGTCCTCTAGAGGACACTGTTCCTCCAGCAAGAACTCAGCATACGTGCTGTTGTGCCAAAATACCAGGACTGTTATTGGTTTTGCTTATATTCACAGAAGTGACGTGACTCACAGCTAGTTTAAGGCCTCTCAGAGTGGGATTTTTTTTTTTTTTTTTAATAGATGCAACCCTCTTTTCACCAGTCAACCTCAGGTCCCCCTAAACTGTCTGATCCAGGCGGCATATCTGCGGTTTTCRGCCTAGGCAGGCACCTGTTCTGCCTGTGCCTGTGCCAGTCCTCATGCAACTTTGCTGGCATCCCACACCGCCTCCTCTCTAGGGCTCGACTGGAAGACTGTAGCAGCAACAACTCGCCTAGCAGAGATAAACCTGCCAAACTTTATCCAGCAGTTAAATTGCTTCAAGCAAAGTGGACTGAAGTCTTTTAGGGCACGCAGTGAAAAGCAGCAACAAGCTCCTCAGCAAGCCGTTCATGTAGACTTCTCTCACTCTTAGGTGTTTGRCTACATATCACATCATAATCTGGTTAGGAAAGACTACTACTAAAATTAAAGGGTATTTATGCCAAACAGATTCAGAATTAGCCAGTTGATCTACCTCAGAAGAGCAATCATTGCTAATGGATAACTGTGGAGTTGCTCTGCAGGGAGCTCTTGACTCAAATCTCCCAAGTATCTGTGTCACAACACGACAGGGGAGATGCAGGCTCATCTGATTGCACCCGGCTCCCCACTCAGCCTGCACTCTAACRTACCCAGATGCAAGGCTGCACATCCAAAAAGAAATTCACTAACTCATTTGTATCAAGTGCTCAGCAATAGGAGCAAAAATTCCTCAAAACCAGCTCCTTCCAATAACCAGCCTAATGCTAGGTTTTCAGAAGTGCAAATTCATTTCAGTTTGCTTTTCTAAGGATTATGGGATTGGGAAAAAACATGCAAATCAATGAATCGTGCTCCTTATAATCACAAATAACTATGCAATAAATATTTAGTCTGAAAGCTTCCACTACACCCTCTAGAGAAGCAGGTTTTGCCTACAAAGTTTGGGTTACTGTTTTGTTATTAGATTAACTGAAAGGAAAAATAAATAATGGAACTGCTTCTAACTTCATAAAAGAAGTTAGATTTAAAATCACCTGCCAAAGAACCTTTGAAAATGGCTGGACCAGAGAAATGGGTCAAGAGAAGTCAAGCAATACCCTTTGCGGGCAACTTAGGGTGTTYCATGCAGTCACATAGGCAACTGCCTCCTGGAGGGAGTCCCGTTGCAGGAGCRATAYACAGGCCCTCCTGGAAGAGCAGTGMCATAAGAAAAAATCCTCACTTCTCAAACWAGGAAAACACAGGACATTCTTCYTGGAAGAAAAGCATCATTCTCTYTCTGATACACATCTGACTGCACAATACCTTCTTTTCAGCCTTCAGATCTTCTCGTAACAKTTCAAGTTCAGATGCAAGTTGCTTTCTCCGTTCTCTCCGCTCTCCCAGCTGACTTCCCAACTTTTCTATTGTTTCCTGACAGCTTTCCAGCATCTGGAACAAGCAAGATTAAGAGCCACTTCTACAGTATCAGTTATGCTAGTAAAATAGGAACAAAATGTAGAAAATAGGTATTCTAGAAAAACCAGACTGGGAAAAATGCTTCTCAAAAGTTGCCAATGAATTCGTGCACCTTATACTCCGGGCTGGTTGGGCACCTCTGAAGGCCTGGAGCCTTCACCTGACTCAAGATACGTGGGCAAGTTCTCTCTCACAAGCCATGAGCTCTGCCTTCTCCCACAAAAGAAACCTGGCAGATCCAGCTGACAAGTGACAAGTGGACAGCAACGCCAGCCCAAAAACAGCTGGGAATCAGCCTTGCAGCAAACATACCTACACGCTACGTACATTTCACTAAACTCTCTAAACAAGAGCCAAGCAGAACTTCAGGTCTTTATATTCCCTCCATGAGGGGTAAATTTAATTCTCTACACGTGTAAACCCTTCACCCTCACAAGAGAGTCAACACGCTCCTTGGCTTGCACTGCTGAAAGCAAGTCAATTTTGTAAGAGTGTTTACAGATAGAGTTATCAGAGAGACCATATTTGCGTGTTAGCTGCTTTCCTCCAGAGAAGGACATCCATCTGTCTCACATGAGCTGATGGGCTACAAACTCTCAGAAGAAGGTGAGGAAGAGCATTCACTTTTTTCCATTTCTAAACAAAACATTTACTGCCCAAGGAAATCCTCTTACCTCTCTCATTTCTTGTGCTCCATCAGCCAATGCTTGCTCTTCTCCACTCATCCCAGTTTTGTTCTTCTGCACTTCAAGTAATTCCATCTCTAAACTTGTGATCTTAACATACACAAACCACAAGTTAAAACAAACCAATACGCACGACTACTACTAAATTTGCTCTTTGAGCAGCTATTACAGAATAAACCCCACGTTTAGAAGCGAGGAGTAGGAGGGGATGTGGACAGCTGCCAGTGCAAGCTAGCTGCAGCTCAGATCTCTCATCCTGCTGCTTCGAAGTGCAAACAAGTTCAAGGCCAAGCAGGAAAATGAAGGAACCCGGCTTCACAAAAGGAGCTCTGGAAAGACTTAGAAAATCAATTGTGACACGTAGTTAAAATTCAAAGACCTATTCCTCCTGCATGACTGAACGACGGTTTGGGGGTTCAAAAAGACTTTGGAGCTGTTGGAAGGGACCTCAAGAGTAAAATAACTTATGGGCCTTCTACATGCTGCTCTCCCAAGAGGCGCAGCTGAGGACCCCATCAGCCCCTCTGTTGTTATTGTACAGAGGCAGCCCTGATTTATAACATGGACCATTCCCACACTCTCACAAYGCTCAGGCAGTCGTGTCCGCGCCCCCGCGGCTGAGCTCATCCAAGCAGATGTTGGAAGCGGTCCACAGGCTTGTCCGAGTCCCTCCGATGCCCAGAGGGGGCCGCAACTCCCTCCTGCAAGGCTCCGAGCGCTCTGGACTCAATCCAGCAAAGCGCTGGCCTCTGTGCTTTGCTTGGCAGACGCGAGTCGTTTAGCTGAGGGCTCTGTGTACTCCCCATGTCAAAAGATAAAAGCAGAATTCAGTGCTTTGCTGGACTCTGATTTTGCCCCTCCGCCTGAGGAGTTTTCCAGAGTTGGGCATCTTGTGGAGATAATTATTAGTCCTGGAGTTTAAAAGGGCTTAAAGGAGTTCAAAACACTGATTTCCCATCCTGATTACAGTTCCCACAGACCCTTTTGAAAAATCCAAGTCTTGGCACTAACTACCCAGCTCTGCCCATAACAACATCCATTTGCTCCACTGTGCACTCAGACGCCTTTTGCCTTTTTCACTCTTCTTTGCATGTATTCAGAGGTCACTTTTCATTCCTTTCTGAGGGGAGTGCAAAACCAAAGAATCGCTAAGTTTCTGCAAATCCCAGTCYGCTTTAAATGATCACTGAAGAGCAGGCAAAGCCCAAAAGGGGGAGCATTGCTTTCGCTGACAGGCTTCAGACACAAGATGATCCTGTTGAAGCTCCCAGCAGGGAACAATCTCTAATGTGGAGGGAAGCTGATGTGATACAGTTTTCTACGACAAATGGTGTTACCGAGCCAAGTATTAAAAGAAAATCATTTCAGGTCCTCCAGAATCATGAGCTTCCTATGTTTTTTGAGCCTTTAGCATAAGGGCAAGGATTGTTTTGGTGGGGTAAAGCACCCAGGCCTCTTACAGAAGAGCTGGAGGGCAATATGCTCCATTCCTCCTACATGACCGAATGATAGTTTGGAGGTTCAAAAAGACTTTGGAGCTGTTGGAAGGGATCTCAAGAGCAAAATACCCCCCCACCCCCCAAAAAAACAACCTTTGGTCAGGAAGCTGATGCCCAGCTATGCCATACCATCATTTTGCTCTTTTTTTCCTCCAAGCCAGTAACTTTTCAGCACTTAAATTGGGCACGTACACCTCATCCAATGACAGAACAATACTAGCATTGTATCCCAGTGTCCTCGTTCTGTGTCAGTGGCCTAATGGGTCAGGATTTGCATAGGCATGCCAAAACAGAAGAGACTTCCGAGCACTCCTCACGTGGGACAGCCTGGCAAACGCCCAGGAGAGCTGCYTTCTCAGGGCTCCAGTGCACCTGCCTTCCTGTGGCTCTTCCCCTGTTAGGTCCAAGGCACCTAAAAGCCACTCAGAGATGAAGGGTGCAGCTCTGCAGCCCTCCACCTGAGCAGACACTGGATCCTGATGAACTTTAATCCACCTCCTCCTCTTCCCCGTGGCCTGCCTGCCTGCCTCTCCTCTGCTGTCCTGCGTGCCGCTTTTCTGTGCCCAGCAAAACGCAGCTTCAGCGGCTGCCAAGCACACGCCAGCCGAAATGCCTTGCGTCTCCTTGGCTACTTGGTGCTCCCTGCTGCGTTCCTCCTGCATTCCCCCCAGCAGTGTTCCCATGGATCTGTTTAATAACAAACCGAGCACAGAAAGGACTTCTCCAAACTGAAATGGCAGGTCCCTGTGATGCTGTTTTGGGGAGAAATGAAAAGTGCAATCTTTTGTCACCAGGGCACTTAAATAGAGATTTTTCCTGGGATCAAGGGGCACCCTTGTCCCACAGTGACCACTTTCATCTGTAGGACTCACCTGGAGAGGGACTAGGGACTGAAATCAAGGCCTGGCCTTCTACCAGGGCTGCCAGAGATGAGGCAGAATTCATGGGCTTCAGGAAAACCTCTTGCAGGCAGTTGTGCCTCTGCTCTGAGCCCCAGGCAGACTCAGGCTTTCCCTGGAACTTGCTCTTGACTAGTCAGCGTAGGCAGTAGAAACAATTGCCCAAGCTGGTAAAGCAGTACTTGCAGGAGACTGATGGTGAAGTCTGCGAGGAGCCCTGATGGTATCTAGGACAGCCTCTGCGGGGAAATAAAAGCTTCCAAGCCCRGCAAGCTGCAAGAAGCTCAGAAGAAATAGCTCCAGAGAAAAATGGTGCAATTCAAACACGAACCACAGAGGCTTTGCTTCAGCTCAGCCAAGAGACTGAAGAGTGTGTGGCCCACGCATGCAGAAAGGTTGTACCTGAAGGGAGTGCTGCCTGATCTCACACTTGTAGATGCAGGAGTAAGCTAGTTAACAGTGCTTGCCCAAGCACCCACGGGTGAACACAAAAGCTGGAAAAGACAATGCTGCTGCAATCTGGCAGGGATCTATACTTCCAAGCAAGTGCCATTTACAGACCGCTGAACYTTTTCCTCCTTTTCCCCCTCTTTTCTGAAACTGGCAGATTTTGCTAGTTGTATTTCTAATCAAACTAAACAAAGCAGCGTGCAGCTTTAGGCCAAATGTCATTTTATTTTAACAGTCAACATGTGGACAGAAAAGTGGCCAGAATTAAACAAAATCAAACAGTATTTCTTCTATTTCTTACTTACTTTCCGGTGAAGTCCCTCCACCTCACTCTCAAACTGCTCCTTCTCCTGCTTGGTTTGGATCTGTGTATCTCCTAGAATAGATTCCAGTTCTTCATTGCGCTCAACCAAATCCTCGTGCTCCTGCTCCAGTTTCTGCAGCTTGTGAAGGAGCTGYGAATTCCTGCTCTCAATGTTTTCAATCACCTCTCGGCACCTATGCAAAGACCGACATCACATCACCAAGGCTAGAATTGCTATGTGAACGCATCACCACACAGCCAAATCGCTTACCGCTGGAAAAGCTCCCGGATGAAGAAGAGTCAATGTGCTTCCCAGTGCCATAAGGAAAGGATCACATCTGTCCTGCCAATTTCAAGTCTTGCACGCAGCATGTCCCTGCTCTTATTTAGGTGGCAGTGGATGGGAATTACTGGTGACAGGGTCTGCACAAGCAACGATGGGGCTTTGGGAAGAGAACTGCCAGGCAGGAAGATGCTAATAGCAGAAAGGCAATGGTGAAGTGAACTGCCTCAGGTGGGGGAACAGRCTTGTGCTGTCCCTTTCCCCCCCTGCACTGGAAGGGAAAAGAAACTGCAGGATGGGATCAGATCCCCTTTCTTCTCTGGGTCTGCTAGAAGAGGCTCAGCAGCAGCTGCTCTCTGAGCAGACCACAGCAGAATGAAGCTTTGGTTTCCCTTAAAATCCCAGTTTAGGTGTTTTAAGTTTGAAAGTAAAGTGTCTTGGTACGCCTCTGGACAGCAACCAAACCCAGAAGAAACCTTCCCAGYGGCAAGACAAGTTGGGAAACAATGCTTTCATCTGCAGGGAGCCACAAAAACCCAACACCTACTCTTTTAGAAAAACAAACTGRAGAAAGTGCCAGAAAACATGCTGCAGGAAAGCCTGCAATCTTGATACCAAGGGCTAAGCACCCACTCAAGACTTCATCACCTCCGAACTTTCTGACTTGGGAGCAAAGGAACAAAGCTGGGAGCAAGGAGTATTAACAAAGCCAACACTTAAACGCACTCTGTAAAACAGAATACCACTGCCCAGAGAGCCAAATAAAACACTACAAAAAGACAACAGATGAAGAAGGCTTTTTACATCAGTCACCTTTTATGAAGTATTTCGCTATCCTGATATCTGTCATCTTGATCCAAGCCAGCGTGGCCTGGAACACAGTCTCCTTCAACCCTCCCTTCATCCTTTGTGCCCTGTGTCTAAAGAGAAAATGAAAATTTAGCACATAGTTAAGACTGAAATCTTAGGACAAGGTGATTCCAAAGCTACCTGAGTCTCATAAATTCATGGGACAACTAGAAGACATGAGATACATCAGCAGCATCTATCTACATTAGATAATCCACTGCCCATAGGAGCAAAGTCTTCTAAGCCACATGAGAATTATGAAGGCATTATGTGTGCTGAACATTAGCGTATTCTTCAAGCCCAAAGTGAATCCTACATCCCAGCTGCACAGGGTGCGCTCGCACATAGGTAGAAAGGAAAATATTAGCATTTTTGCACCATAAGCTGTGCCTCTTCATCTATGCCATGGGACTGCAAYGCAGAATGGGGACTCTGCTCAACTAGCTTTCTAGAATGGCAAACAAAAGACCCTTGAAAATACCTGCAGTGAGCACACCGCAACTTCTTCAGTCTCATCTGGTGCAGGGAATGGAAGTCCTTGTTTCTCGCTCTTTTGATACTCGCAAATCTCCTCTTTGAGCTGTTCAACCTTTGAAATAAAAAGTTTAATGTATTTTCGGCAGATGTTCATCTTGCTGTCTTACAGAATTAAGGTTCTCATCAAACTTGCCACAGATAAACTGCAGATTTATTGATATTAACTACCCAAGCTGAAGAGAACACATGGCTGCTACAGGCATGTGGCCTCAGACTATTTAGAGAGGTAAAGAGCAACAAGAGGGGGAATGTCACATTGTAAAGAGTAGGCAATTTTTCCTTATTTACTTCAGTTATTGATCATTTACACGTTACACATCTCTTTTTCCCTAATGGGATCGACTGCAGAGGGAAAGACAGACCACAACCACTATTTCTTAGAACACCTGTATTCTTTAAACTGTTATTGATAGGATCAATATGTTATTATTAATAGCAGGTTCTGTAAAGGTGCTCACGAAGTCCCTCACAGAGTGCTTTATTTCATCGGACGCAGACATAATCCTGCAGTCTTCACACGCGTACAGCAGCAGCTGCCTTCTCGGATGYGGTCCGAGCCTTACAAGCTGTGATTGACCCTAGTCTGTGCCTGTGGCCTTTTACAGATTCAGCAGATCTTTCGTGTCCCGAGTTTATCAGATTTTGCAGATTCAACAGCACTGCTAGTCTCTGGAGCTAGCAGTCCTTGAAAACTGCCACACACCGCCTTCTCAGCACGCGCTTTTCCTCTCTTCCGCCTGTTGCTTTCTGCTAACTGTATCTCCATCCACACTCACAGGCACCTACCGAGCCCCTTCACGCAGACTTGCTCCAAAGGGCCTTTACGGCACACAGACACAAAATCCTGCACACTGAAACTCAGTACTCAACCTGGTGGAGCGTAAGGCAGGGACAAGTTTGGATTCTCCCGCAGACCGGCAAATCATGCTCAACTGGCCAGTCGGCTCCTCGTGCTGCTGTCCGTAACTCACAGACAGAAAAAAGACTACGGGATGATCTCACGTGGCTTGTAATAAAATATGCTCTAACGTTTTACCAATTAAAGGTCTGAGATTTTTTAAAGTCAAGGAATAAAACTATAAACTAAAATTTTGAAATCCTCAAATGTGAGTAAGTTCTACTCAAGAAAGTAAATCTTTGCTACTCTTTGGAGCAGCTGCTTTAGAGATGGGCATGGTATTCTCAGAGTCACTTATATTTAAAAGTACTAATTTTAATCCAAGAGAACTGGAAGAAAGCTCCTGAGCTATCCGTGCTGGGATAGCATAAGTAATTATAGGCTGTCGACAACCAATTATAGGCTGATGAAGGACTGATACAAAGAATTTGAGAGTTAGGAACAGAAACAGAATTGTTATATTCATTCACTATAGGCAATCTCATTAAGGAACAATCTTGTTGACAAAGGTTACTGCATTTATAAAATCCTAAATTTATTATGTCAAGTATTTAACTAATAGTAATGACATTCACTTAAGAAAACCCCCACAAAATGAAGAAGTTTCTGTTCTGCTATCACTGAGCAAATCAAGGTAGCCATATTAAAAAGCAAAAAAGGCTGATGTATCTCAAAATGTGAGCATAAATCAAGAATTGTAAAAAAACATAGCTAGTATTGGGTTTTGGACTAATCTAATTCATTCTTTTATTAACAGTCCTCAAGAAAAGGTAGAAACATTGCTGACTCCATTTACCCCCTCAATTATGTGCAAACATTGGCTAGTAACAGAAAGCATCAGGCTGATCCAGTAYGCTGGGCACAGGAAGACAAGCATTTTGGGGCCCTACCTGCAAGCCCTAAAACCCATACTCAATTTGAGCACGAACAGCAGAAGCGAGAGGAAATACAGAGGCAGGGCAGATTAAAGAACAGGGCTGAAYGTCAGGATCCATCTCAGGACTATCGGCTTCACAGGGGCCCGTTTGGTGCCACTGCAGACCAGGAGAGCGAGTCACGAGGAGGTGGGTACTCACCAGATCAAGGCAAGCTTTTCTTTCCAAGTCAAGCGCTTGAACCTGGGCTCGCAGTGCCAGAATTTCCTTGTCCAATCTGCTGTTTTGCTCCATGGCCTTCTGCAGCTCAGTCCTATCTGGATACAGTAAAAACAAACATCTGACCGGTCACTCTAACACTGGTTTGTCCATTGGCCTCCAACAAGCAGGGGAAAATAAAATATACTGACTTTCTTTGTCCCAAGCTGGCAAAAAAAAAGCCCTGCTTTTCAACACAGATTTTGATACTGGATTTTCAGTTTTGTGATTTAAAATGAAAGTCAAGGACTTCATTCAGCTGAAAAGCCCATTCATCACTACAGAAAGTCCTGATAAAATTATGGATCTGCTCTGCCTGTAAATAACATCACTGAGTGCCGTAACAAATGCATGACTTACCGCTCTCTCTCTGTTCGTTCGCTCCTTCTTCCCAGCTCTCAGGCGTTTGCAGGGCTGACCGCGAGGCAGAATATAAAAGAGTAACAGAGACGGTTTTGCTGTAGCAGTCCATTTGTATGTTTCTTTACACAAAACTCAGCAACATTTTTAATGCACTTCTCTGTTACTTACTGAGTTGAAGGAAAAATTAGAAAAAAAATTTAAAGAACCAGACAACCAGGTCATTGCACATGATTTAAAATGTCTAATCACCCTCACCAAAGACCCAAGAATTGGGCTACAAACCGCTCAGGAGGAGTATTTTCTTTTCAATGCAAGCAAGCTACATGGTAGCATAGAACCAACATACACTGATTAAGTGGAGTTTATTAAAGATCAGAGATTGCATTTAGTTTTCTAYTATAAAACCAATCAATTTACACAGCAGTTGGCTCTTAAGTTCACAGGGAGGAGAAGGCATGCAGCCATACCTCATCGGGGGAAGTCACTAACTCTGTAACACTAATCCCGCACACTGATACCCCCAGCAGAATAAAGCACAAAGACACATCAAGCCTTAAACCCTTACTCACAGTTTGGAAAGCCTCATATTTATTTGATACTTATGAAGATTAAAAAAAGCCTAGCGTGCTCCACACAGATCCCCCACACAGGCTAGGATCCACTCAGAGAAGTCCCACGCTGCAGCCCGTCCGCAGTCTGGRGAAGCAGGACTGTTTGGAGGCTGCGACACAACGCTCGCTCCATGCCCCCAAACGCGTGTGTACCAATCAATACACAAAGCAGATGTGTGCACCGCGGTTATTTCCCAGCCTTTGATTAAAAAGCTGTAAGCGATGGTGTTGGAGGCTGCCTAGAAGGTTTACTGACTAGTCCGAGTGTTGTGTGTAAGATGTGGGATCAGTGTCATGAATGATACTGATGTCTTACAATAAAGCRTGACCAGATGGGTGCCAGACTCCTTAAGTGAGTTGTTGGATGCAAAGGAGTACGGGGCAGGAGCATGTTACCTCATCACATCCTGCTGTTCTCCACTGAAATTCGGCATCACAGATTTGGGGACAATTTGATTAACCCAGATAACAAGCATCTAGAAAGCACAGTGCTTTGCTGGGGGAATCTCCTGCAGGAGGCAGCAGTGAACCACCTTGCTTTAGGGATCATTTTAACAGGAACGTTACCAAATAGTTTCATTTCCCCCCAGAAAACAGTTTATTTTTTCAGCCTGTACTTAAATGTGATTTTAAAAAGGAATGCTTAAGGGCTGGTCAACAACAGACATTTCAGTAACGAGGTTAAGCAAATATTAGCAGGGATAAAGAATCCAACCGGTCACTTCCAGACAGCTGACAAGCCAGTTACAAGCACTTGTTAAAGACTCCTAATGAGGYTGTTTGAAGCCATCTGCAAAGCAAATATCTATTCATCACTTAGTAATGTTTTCATGTGACTTATGACTACAAGAGTGAACTTTTCGTAAATGAGATCTGCTTAGAAAAACTGGTCTGAGAAAGGGTTCAYATTCCCATCCAAGATGGGCTCCCCCCCAGCAGCTGAAAAAGGGAAGGCAGCACAGCAGAGCTCTTGGATTCCTCTCTATGAGGAAGCAGTGCTCTATGCCGGGCCACGGCTGTGCCCCTGAAAAACTCTTCCAGCAGTACCATCCTTGTCCTGTACAAAGCCTTGCTGCTCAGCACTAACTGTAGGATCCATCAGAAAGCAGAAAAATCCCAAACACAGCATCTAAAGAATCTAGAGGTGGCTAGTCCAGCCATGCTGAAACTGCGTAGGAGGTATCTTAGGTTTTCTCTTTCTGGACCAAGTTGTCATTTCTTCTCAACCCCTTCTAGGGCATGATTTTCTTCCTTTGTACAAGCCAAGGAGAGGAAGTCCCTCAAGATGCTGCTATTCTGCTCACAGATCAGATAACCTGATGTCTTGGCTTTCTCCATTCAAGATTCATTGTCCATCGGCTCCTGACTCTGTTTAGTGACTGCATTTCAGATCTCCTAGGCACTAGGTTAATGTCTGTCACAGATTTTTCCACATTACAAGCAGAGAGGACACAGGAAAGCCTTCCTCTGACTTCCCTGGGTGGGAAGTGCAAGGCTTATGCTGAACAGAGGTGGGCTTTGAGGTGGAGGACACCTGCAATTCTCACCTGAAGCACAGGCAAACAGCTTGTCTGAAAGCCTGGCCAAACACAGGCTAGTAATTTGGAGCAGTGTGCAGCAGCAAGAGAAGCTCTTACCTTTTTTGCTCTGCTCCTTTCTTTGCACGTCCAGCTCGTCCGTCAGCCTTYGGATCTCTTCGTGGGCCATCTGCAGTCTCTGTGTGGCCTCATCAAGATCTTGTTCAACCCTTACGTGCAATGCTTGCTCCCTCTCCAGCTCTGCCCTGCAGGACTGAAACACAAGTGGTAACGCTCCAATGGAAACGAGAGAACCCTTCCAGTGATGGGATCCGGTCGGACCCTCTGCACTACTCCTGACACGCTGGAACAGGGYTGGCAACACAAGCACAGAGAGCACAAAGCTGCTGACGAGGCAGAAGACRGACATGCAGCAGGTAACCCTATTCYCCACTGACACATGTCGAAGCGCWCTCCTGGCAGGCGTTGAACAGCATGCCACGGTTGTTCCTCTGATTYTCCCTCCCTGAGACTATGCTGTTAATTAAGGTGTGTTTTCAAATACATTTGAAGGCCAGAAGGGATAATTACAGCCAGTACCTGGTCCAGACAGAAAAAATACACGTGGTTTCCCAAGCTGAAGGCTCCACCACACCCTGTGACAGTTTACTCTAAGGATAAGTCAAGTCTGCATTTGTGGTCTCACAGCTGTTGCAAGAGCTAGCTGCGAGCCTGCCCGGCAATGCCACCCTCCTCCTCTTCCAGTCTGCACTTGCTCCTAGAGTGCTGGARCCAGAGACTTCACCCACTGACCTGAGATTCTGCAGAAAAGTCATTTCAGCTTATATAAAAAAAGCTATTTCTCACCCCCGTGACTTCAATCCATTCTACCTCCAAAGACATTTCTTTGCRGCTATAATTAAAGGCAGATGAGTGCCTGCAAGCCAGTCCTGACCCAAAGTTAGTAAGATGTTAACCCTGGCTCTCAGCAGAAGTGATTAACTCGTGCATAGCACCAAGCTGACTTGGTTGCACAGCCTGCAGTTCAGAGCTGACTTGCAATCCATCAGCTAAAAACAAACAAGAAAACCTCACAGCATGCTCAAAAATAGACTCACGGTTTAAAATCACAGCTATGTGCCACATTATCGACAAGAAAATGTATAAATGTATTACCTTATTCATTGTCTCTTTATTACACTGCATGGATTCACACTGTTCTTGGAGTTCATCTTCTAACGTCTGATGAATGTGATCAAACCCATCCTTGCATGGAAAGAGATTTTAATAAATCAACACCACAAAAAGCATGCTGCCATGTATTGCTGGACACCTATGTGTAGCATTTTCAGTTTTAACACATCTTGATTAGCAAGAGGTTGTCACCATGCCTTATATTTAAAGAGTGAGTTTCAGCCAGAGAGATCCCAAATYCCCGTGAAAATCCCTCAGCTGCCTGTTACGCTGTTAGTACTGGGAACTCCGGGGGTTCACTGCTTTTTTTAAACCTGTGATCTCCTTAGTGTCTTCCTTTTAGAGCCTATGGGCTCAGCTCTGCACAAAGGAACGCACTGGTGCTGAGCGTATGCTTGAMTTGCTCTAGCAGAGTAATGCTGGGTTACCTCCCCATATTCCGCTCCTTTTGAGGCACTTACCAAGGTAACAGCTTCCTAGTGCCCCCGTGCACGTGAACCAGGACTGAGGATTTGCTAACACTCAGGAGACTGCGGGTCATTAAGATTTTGCAGCATTTTGTAGAGAGGTGAAATGTGCTTGTACATGCCGGGCTTCTCTTCCAGGCTTCAAAAAGCATTTTTTCATGTAAATATCAGAGGCAACTACACTAAAATGCATGTTTGTATCCTGGCTTTTTGCATTAGTGAGGATACATCAAAAATCAATTATGCTTGAGCAGTCTAGCTAAAAGCTACATTCATTTCTGTAACAGACAGGAAAGTATTCAGACCCTAGGTATAAAAATGAAGCAACCATATAATAATTCATTTGAATATAAAAAAAGATTACACGATCCACTTAACAGAGTAACAAGAGCAATTAACCTTTTAACCTTTACCAGTGCTGTGACGCTAATGACTCTGTAAAACAAGTGTACTAACCAAAAGAATGGAGTGCTTAATCATCACCGTCCATATATTACAAACATGGACATAAATAACATCACTGGGAGAAAGACAGTCTGCTTTAAAGAAACTGTCTTCCTGAAAAATCGATCTCCAACATCTGTCTTGCAGCAAGTTCTAAAAATGCAGGAAGAAAGGTGTCAAGTATAAGAACTGCAGAGAATTTATGCTTGATTAGAAATTAGGAACATTAAGCTTATAATTCTTTTGATCATGTGAGAATACATTTTCTTTTAGTAAGTCTCATTCTTCTAAACAGATGCATGAAAAGGTGATAAAAGTCAGGTGTTTAACAGGCCTGTCTTCACCTACAGAGGGACTCTGACACTATGTACTAGGAAGAATTCAAGAAAACTTCACGTTGTTCTTTACACACAGATAGTCCATGAAAAGATACTATTGCTACTTAGAAGGCTTTGCCTGTGCCTTACAAGGTTGGACTATACCCCACTCATCTCCCATAACCTTAGCTWGATTTATTGGATAGGAACTGGTGGCTGAGCAGTTAAAGCGTTTACCCACGAAGCAGAAGACTCCACTCTATCCCCTCTGCAGCCAGAGGGATTCACAAGACTATAAAAGCAAGCCAAAAAGAGCTCTCTAGCCTGGTAGAGAGGGATTTCAGCCACGGTGTGGCTGTTCTGGTACTGCTGTCTGGATCATTTACATGACTTAGATATAAGGCAGCTCTTTGCACAAAGGAGAAGAAATAAGAGCAGAAGGAGAAGTCAGGATTCCCACCCCATGCCCTAACCCTTACTTGCAGTCATGCTCCTTGCCTGCTCGCTCTCCTGGCTCCAGAAACCTTCTGCCTTCGCTGCTCAGTAGCAACCCAAGGGTGGACAGGCACTCCCTCAGGGAGAGAAAAACGTAAGTTGAATTCCTATAAAGTGATTAATGAGAAATCTGCACTTACACCTTCCTGGGCAAGTGCTTTAACCACCAGGCTGGTAGATAAAAGTCCCCATCAGCTGCATCTTCAGAAGGCAGAGCTCCGTCTAGGCAGGTTTGGATTCAACATTGGACTTGCAGGCATCTGATTTCTTCATTCGATCTAGCCCTAYTTCCCTTATTCAGCACCGACTCTTCAAAGGCACTGAAGAGCAAATTCGATCGTACCTGGTAAATGATCAATAGCCAACACAGTTAACTAGGCATTTCATTTGAAGGTTACAGCTCTGCTTCCTCTTTTTAAATACAGTGGGGTTTCTATTACAACTCTTCATGGGAAAAACAGGTCTGTTTGCAGCAAACATTTGTATCAAGTGCCAGGCATTCAGGGGCAGACTATTCAGGCTTTGCAGAGGGACACTTTYGAGCCAGGAGCTGGAGACAGTGCATCAGTGAAGTTTCTCTCACCCACAGTAAACAGATTCCTTGATTCTGAGGAAGATACTTATGTCTGAAGATGTCACTGTACTCTGGATGAATCATGAATGACACCAAATCCTACACCAGGTAGGCAGACTGGGACTCTCCAGTCTGAAATGGATGCTCTTGAGGTCAGTAAAATCTGGAATGGCACAGAGAAGGCAGACAAAAGGCAATTGTTCACTGTCTCTTAATACAAGAACTGAATAGCTTCAAATGAAGCCAAGAGATGGCAGGTTGAAACAAAGGAACTTCAGGTGGCAGTAGCTCAACAGTGATACTCCCTGCTAAAAGATGTTGAGGATGTAAGAAAACTGCATGGGTTCAAAAAGCAACCAAATAAATTCACAGAAGAAAAAACAATTCATCAGGGACTACTAGATACAAAGATAACACCTCTGGTTCGGGCGCTGCACACCAACACAAGCAAGGGAGTAATTCCACTGAACTGTCACTAAATATTTGCCCTCCTCTTACGCTGYTCTCTGAAACTCTGCCTTTGGCTTCTGGTCAGATGGTGCAACGTGGCCGAAATCAGCCTGAGCTTTGAGATGGCTGCTGAGTGTCCCTCTTTTAATGAGCTTGTCCAGAGAAGGCCAAGAAGCTTTTCACCTCCAACCAGTTTTGTCAAGAGTGAAAGAACAGAAACTTAACTTTTTCAACTATAGAAGGTTCAAGGTAATGAGGAAAGACAAGACAGAAATGAAAAGGTCTGTAATACAACCCTTCCACCTGCTTGTGTCCCAGCCATGTGCTTCCAGCCAACTTTGACTTGGATGTCAYCAAACCCTGCCAGACCACTCTATTCCCAGGAAGGCTTTCCTGTGAAGTCTAGCTGGTGRCTTTTTGCAGGATTTATGCTCCTACACAATCCGATAGCCATTGCTGTCAGAACTAAGTTAGGGATGAGGCAACTGCAGCGCAAGGGCAGGCTGAGTGATCTGCAACAGGGCCAGCAAGCACAGCACTGCGGGAGAAACACCTACAAGAGGCAGCAGCTCCCAGGCTCTAGTTCCCAGAGACGGCTATATTCAGCAGGAGCTGGAAGTCAGCGTCTTTGCTGGGAGGGAGGTCGCCCTAATTGAGGAGATCGGTCACAAATTGCCTCTCTGATGTGCAGCAACTACTGCCCCTCTACCATTTGCTAGTTTTCTTCATCTCAACTTCGGACAGCAAAAAGTCTCAGGACATGGATGGTCTTCTGTAACCTGCCAACTAATAAAGTCATGCTGTAAGATGTATTCACTGAACTCAGTTTCTAATCAGAGGATTGCTCAAAACTTCAATTCTCTAGTTCAGCAGCTAGACAAGCAAAGAGTTTTAACCTCAGCTTAAAGACTAGGGAGGATTTTTCTTAAGTTTATGATTTTCAAGGAAACTCACTCATCCAGTATTAAATACTGGATTGTCAGGAACAGCTGGATTAGAAGAAAGTGAGTATTATCCAGTGAAGACCTTCAGAACTAGATTATATTACAAACTCTTCAACATTCTCTCTGTTAAAAACAATCCCATTAATTATTCCTCTGCAAGATGCAGGAGCAAAGCAAGTGTAAATACACGAGAGTATAAACTAATACAGAAATTGATTTAGCATTAGGAATCTACAACATTCTCATAGATAGGAGAAATATTTTTAATTAAAAAGTTCTCAAATACATCCTTCTCCCTGGTACACCTTCATAGTTGGCCTCAGCAGCAAAAAGAGAGGGTACCTGAAGCTGTGCTGCACACAGCCTGTCTATGTAGCTGTGCGAATTCAGCTTCTGATCTGCAATCTCCAGTTTCTCCAGCAGCGTGGTTCTCTCTACCAGTAAATAAGCAATCTGTTCACTGGCATTACTGTGAGCTATTTCAGACAAGCCTTCCTGTTCCAGCATCTCCTCGACCTCCTTCAGCTGGGCTCCTGCAAGACAAAGTCTCCTATGAGCAAATGAACAAACAAAGCTTGATGGCTTGCAGATCTGCATCCCTGGTCCTCTTAACACTCCCCACTACAACAGCCCCAGTTTGTCTTGGAGGCCACAAACAGCTCATAAAATGTTTAATCTCTTCTCCTGCTTCCGTTCCTCTTGCTTACTTCTATCTCCTGTTCTCACCCATTATGTCAGCCCTATTCCCYGATGTCTCCCCTCACATCCACCTCCTTGCCTGCCTTCCTAGCCTGCCCGCTAGGCAAGCGATAACACATGCTGCATCTAGTCCGAGTCCTCCAGCCTTTCTTCGAGTGGCGGAATTATAACCACCATTTTCCTCTACCTAATAGCTAAGTCTCACCAACCCACTTATCTTCAACCCTCGCACCCCTTAACACAGCTTCTTGCAAATTAAACAACAGATTAAAAAGGTATTGAGAGAAACCAAACAGGTGGACAGGCAACCACACAAACATCATTTTCTTTGGAAAGAGACACAAAATACTGCATCATTCATATAAGCAGAACACCACTATTGTGGTGAGGAGGTGCTGTCGGAATATCTTTCTTTTCTGTGCACAGCAATGACATACAGCATGCCTCATGCACTGCTTGCAGTCAGTGGCACAGATCAGGGTGCTGTACCTCACATGATGTGGTAGGGATGCACAGGGAGAAACCAGGAAGGGCCTGAAGTGGAGTCAGAGAAACAGCACTCCCATGGGCACAAAGGGACTCTGAGTACTTAAAATATGACCTTAGAAATCACTCGCTTAAGAGTGTTTCTGACCCATTCCTCCAAAAAAGGCTAAAATCCCAGACTCGGGACTGCTTCTGGTAATGCAGACCAGTTGTTCGAAGGTCTCCTATAGAATTAAAGAAGCCAGAAATCCTATCGACTTAAACTGCCAACTCTTCTCTTCAACACGTATCCCACAATTATGGCTAGGAAGACKGTAGTGAGCAAAACTTAAAGACTCAACGGCTTCCAAGGCAAATAAACCATGATGGCATTTGCAAGAGAAGTTGGTATTTGCTTATGGCTAGGCACTGTTGTGTTTATGACCACAGTTGGCTCTGCCACCCCTGTTAAAAGGAGTATACAACCGTGTTTATACTCCTCCAGGTATGGTGTTTCTCAGAACCAAGGAGAAAAACAATTCCTGATGTCTCCTGTTTGGTTTGAATTCTATTTTGCACAGCGCTTAGGATCACTTATAACAAATCTGTTATTTAAAAAAGCCCTTTGTTTGCATGGTTGGGAATTTAATTGCTGGGAGAACATGAAGACCACTCTGTCTCCCTCATGATCATGGCAGTAACTCCTGCACTGGATCTAATAGCTTGTTAAGCAAAGAAAGGGCTTTCAAAAATCTCCCTGTGTCAAGACTGCTCATTTCCAATCARTCTCATGATTTACTACTTTTGCTCCAGTAATTTAATTCAGACTAAAAAGGAAAACAACAAACTCTGCTCCCAATTCCTAGCCAGACTAGATCATAAAGATTTTCAATTGCAATAAAATAGGAATCAAGGGCAGTTGTGGGTTTTGTATGGAGGAATGAGGGATAGTCATACTCTTTGACYGCTTAGGGAGCTGAAGTTAAGTATMTGAAGTTAGGCAGAGCAAATAGTCCTCATACTCTTTCAGAGGATACGTATGCAGCTCTGGACAAGTTTGCTCCACACTTCCATACCCTGGATTTAACAGGGGACCCAGTGCAATTGCATCCTAAGCCTACGGCTCAAATCAATTGCATGTTTCCACTCTGCATTCTGCAGCCAGCTCTGTCCAGCCCTATGGATGGAAAACACCCTGCGGTTTCCTGTTTGCCTTCACCTTTGATTATAAATTGCAGCTCTTTCAATGAAGAGGTCAAACATGGCTGACTCACAGCATTTCTGTGTGAAGCAGAGCAAAATGTTTCATTTTGCAGTTTAAGAATAGCTAGCCACATGCTCCTTATGCACTAAGGAGAGCCCACAGTTATACTAAACTGAGAAAAACACCTCGCCTCTAACCTGCCTTGTAGCTTCTTCCTACGGTTCTGCCTAATCCTATATAATATAGAGTTCTTGCACCTTCCTCTGGAAGCTGCTCTGCTTATGCCCAGAAACAAGACAACAGATTCAAGGGACAAATGGTCTGAATTCATACAACTGCTCCTAAACTGATAAAGCACTTGCATCTTTGCTGGCAAGTACTTTCCTTACACCCAACCTACCAAACAGACTGAGAAACAGCRTTTAGAGTTAACAGGATCTAGACAATTTCTCCAGGCTAAAGAGAGAGAAAGGTTTTGAGGGATAAGGGGAGTCTGCAGTACACAGCACAGACTACCTGCTTGTAAAAAAACACACTAATTTTTAATGAGCATCTCAGAAACACCTTCCCTATCATATCCAACGTGACCTATTTGAGAAAAGCAACAACCCTATATGAGCAACGTTATACCSTGCACTGACACATTCCCATTAGCACCACCACATCTTCGGAAGTAAATCTCATATTTGCAAAGGCATCATGCCAGGAAGGTTCCCTCCCTTACGTACAGAAATAAGGAGTTCACAGGTACCATCATACCCACGATGGGAAGTTGCATTGCCTCGTACAGCAGCAGTACAGCTGTTAGCTTGGGCTAAGGTTGTTTTTTTAACAAATTGAGGCAAGCCCCTAACAGCATTGTATTTTACTGCTGCTACATTTGGTTTTATAAAAGCTTCTGGTAATGCAGCGCACAAGTTATCGATCTGCCCTCCAAAAACATCGAGGCGTATTGGATGAGAACCATTGGAAATGGATTACGAACTGCCTCGAGGAAAGGAAAAATGTCACTGCGGGCAGAGGTACCAAATGAGGTACAGCTACGATCAATAGCTCAACGTAAAAGCAGTAGCGGCCGGTCTCTGCAGATAGCACAAGCTACACCAGAGCATGAATCCTTTAAATTCACCTTTATTATAAGCTAAAAGCCCAGCACACATTCATGTGATTGTAGACAATCGGTTTACTGCAGCAGAGTAGGTTACCATCYTTCAGCTGCAGTAACTCTCTGGGCCTCTTCCACACAAGTAGTATAGGTTTAAATTTGCTTTTTATTATCAAAAACAGCAGATCAAATTGCTCATAACAATCCTAGGACGAAGCAGAGCTTCTGATCCATTTGACTGGTTTTGGAATAGTGAGCGCACTCAGCACTGAGCGCTGGCCCAAGCGATCTTCTTGCATTTACCCTAGTCTTCGCAGCTTTTTTCAGAATACATTCGCTTCCCAACCTGTAGCTCTCCAAAGCTGCGATTCCCAGCTGTCACTACCCTTCTCTACACGCAAGATCAAGATAAATCCTGTCCACCTGCACCCCAACACTCACAGGTCAGGCCTGCCCTTTCACTGTACCGCCGGCCTGAACCAGCCTCCATCGTCAGCTGCCCTTTCCCATCTAAACTCTATCATTTCAAGCCTCCCAAAACTCCTGGACAGGATCCTTTGGGCTTGCCTTACCCACATTTTTTCCTCAGCAATCCTGGCAGACTGGCACCTTCCTTTTCACAAGACCCCTTCTCCAGCCCCACTTTTTTAAACCTGATCTGTAGCATCACCTTGTCCCTGCTAAAGTGAACCAGCCGCCCTACAAAACCAAGAGGCAGGATAAGACCCAGAGGACAAACAGCTTCTAGTTCATGACGTTCAGCCTGCCCTGCACCCCCCGGGACTCGGGAAGGATCTCTGCGTCGGTTTGCACAAACTCTGATGAAAAGCAGAGGCCCAGGGAATGGATGAGCAGATGCAGCACTAACCCTGCTGTCATGCAACAGGCAACAGTGGTACATCAGAGACGTGGGGCAGTGCAAGGCAAAAGCCTCACAGAAGCCTATGAGAAAGGACAGCAATTAAAGTCACCAAGTGCTTTACGGAATAGGCTAGGAAGTTTTACTTCTGGGTGCCAGAGGGACTGYGTGCAAGCACATCCATCAGCACACACAGCAGCTCTGTGCCAGAGATGGCCAGTGGTTTTCTGTGGAGGGAGAAGGACAGGTGGGGAGGGAAAAAAGGGAAACAGGAGAAAAACATGGCAGACAAAAGAACCAATGTTCAGAGACCATGAAACGACCCCCACAAACTAYGAGGAGCTGGGTCATAGCCTGTCCAGGGCCATGGACATCCAGGCACTCTGGAGCAACCACATAAGGAAGGAGAACTTGAGTTTCCACTTCAGGGTCAGTCAGTGCCTTCAGAGGGAAAGGCCGATGCTGACACATGGACACAAACATCCAAGAAGCCAATAGAAATTGCTGTGGCTCCAGGATCCAGGACAACTTTGCTTCAGAGAGATCTCAGATCTCTCCAATACGAAGCTGCTCCAAACACCGGACAAGAAAGCATGYTTTCAGGCCCTCAGGAACTACCCAGCAGCAGTCTTATGTCTCCCTCAAGGAAGCTGTGCATGTGCCAGGAAGAAGACAAATCTTCATTACTGGAAGAAGGGAATTCTAGTCCTTCTGCCAGCCCCACTGCCTGGTTCTTCGGGGAAACGATGGCATGTACAGGCAGGATAGCCCAGCCAGGACTCAGGCTGTTGCCCTGCACAACCAACGCTGACTGCATGCCAACAGTGACGTACTCACAGAGCACAGCAGCTGACTTCCAAAGCACAAGGTCAACCCCTCAAGGAAGTTATCTACAAACATCCCAAAACACATCGGGGCCGGCATCCCTCAACGCAGAGGCCAGACCAGGGGAAGGCAGGGCACAACACRCACCGTACGGGCATCCGTACCAAAGCCGCCTTTCAGAGGACCAGTTCAAATGACAACTGTTGGCAATAACTGCACAGTCTTGCCCTTTATGAGGCTTTACGCACGTAGGCATAGCACTGCCCACACTGCTAAGCCATCAGGACGTATCACAGGACTGCAGCCACCGCCACAGGTAAGGTAGTAACAAGTCTTAAAAGTCTGACGGCGATATCCCCAAACAAATTCCTCCAGAAGCTGCCCTGTAACTTCATGTAGCACCAAAGCACTGTGGAGCCCCAGAAATCCCTGAGGGATGACAGGCCAGTAGCAACTGGCTTGCACTAAGGAACCCACCTATATAAAGGACATGGATCTCCGTTCCGATTTGAGCGTTGATCATTGCTCAACAGCCATCAAAAACCTTAAAATACTGAAGGGAGCAGAGCCACTATAGGGAAATAAATACAAACCCAATTTCATTACATTTTTGTCATTCGTCTGCCACCTCGTGGGGAAAATGAGAGAAGACCCAAAAACGCAGGAATAAAATTCTCTACCGCAGCAATGCTAGCGAGGGGTTGTTACTCATTGTAAACACTTGTGTATCAGTGTTTTCAACATTGAATAATGGTTTCGACTGCCCAGAGATGACACAGAAGAACCAGATTTTCAGACAGTGCTTAAAGACACCCATCTTTTAAAAGAAGTCACTCCATCAGACCTGCTGCCTGAAACCTGCAGGCTGACCAGAACTGGACGGAGACTCAAAAATGCAATCAGTTCCCCAACAGTCCCACTTTTTCTGCACTAAAATGGCACTTAACAAAGAAGCTGTCCAAGGTGTGCTTATCATCTCCGGTTTTACTGCAGGCCCRGGATAACACACAACACGAAAAGGAGAGTCAACAGCAACAGTGTGCTACGAGCAGTACTCAAAGCACAGCGGAACAGTTGGAAGAACAAAGAAAAACAAGCACTAAAAAACGGCAAAATAAAGTTGCCTCACTGGAGGTGAATCCARGATTTTAGAGGTAAGCAAGTTATTTGTAGAAAGTGAAATACAAATTAAATCATTTGTTTTAGGCAAAACAACTATACTAAAATAAGCATACGGTGTACAATTCTAAGTTTTGTATCACTGTCACAGACTATCAATGGCTTTCAAAGCTGCTTTCTAAAAAACACAGATGTTGTCTAAACCAAAGCCAATGGCAAATGACAAACAGCACAGTCAATTCTGTTCTTCAAACAGCAGGCCCCTGGAAGAYGCTTCATTTGACTCTGCAGCCATACCACGGGAGAAACTGTCCAGTTCACTGAATAAAGGCAGTAAAGCAGACAAGAATATCTAAGCCAATTCCAGATCCCTTTTAATATTCCATAAATACTCCTGCCTACCTCCAAACCAACACGCTGCTATTGTCTAAGAGAATTCATTGAGAAATACTGCTCTGGAGTACCCATCAGTCCACAACGACATGTCAGCTCCTTGCTAGCCTCCAGGTCTAAGTTTATCCCGGAGAAGGTGGAAGAACTGTTTGCAATAAGCTTTGCTTTGGTGTTGTTAGTCCCTGAAGAGCAAAAGAGATTAAGAACCTGTGTTCRGAAGTATAAAAGTAAACTCTGTAGCTTCTTGCAAAAAAAACCCAAAAAACACTGTACGCTACTTGTCAACACATCTGCTTGGATTGTGTTTTAGAGAAGAGGGAAAGCATTACCCTGTTGCAGCTGCAGCTGTGTCAGCTCAAGTCTGAGCTGTTCRTTTTCTTTTTCATATTCAGTAGTGATAGCATCTCGTTCCTCTGTCAAGTTACGGACGTGACCAACRTAGCTTTCCACCTAGAAATAAAGAAAACATACACTCGAGTGTATTTACAGCTGCTTTGCCAGCAAGTTGTTGGTGCAAACAACTCACAATCCCCCTCTCCTCAATATTTACAGGACAAACTCAGGCATTTATAGAACACTACTTCTTTGTGCCTTTTTCATATCGGAGTATATTTTGGGAGGGATCAAGTCTTACAGCTACAAAAGCACCATTCATGGTTGGGGTTTTTTTTTTTTCCAAAAATGAGACTCATCAGATGGCACCTAAAAAGGCTCAACGGGAGGCAACAAAACAGACCAAAGCGACGTGCCTCGGCATACTTCCACCCATCTTGGCACGGCAGGGAATACCCAAAAGGCCCCTAAGCTGCTCTTTAACGACTTATACCAAGGAGCGCAGAGGGGAAGCGCCAGGCCACAAAGTCACTCGGCAGAAGTTTGGGAAAACACGTGTGAATTAGGACCGGGACCGCAGGGACAGCCCGCCTCAAGGCCCGGGGCGCGAACCGCCACCAAGGGCCGGGGGCAGAGCGGYGGCCTGGGCCCGGCCGGGGCAGGGGCGCAGGGGGGACGGGCCCMGGGGGACGGATGGGGACGAAGGGCCGCGGCGGCCCCGCCGCCCTTACATCGCGCATCTCCTCGGCGCGGCGCCGCTCGAGGTCGCCGAGGCGGCGGGCGGCGACGCGGAGCTGGGCCTCGCTGCGCCGCAGCAGCCGCCACGCCAGGCCCAGCTGCTGCTCCGCCGGGGCGGCGGGGTCGGCGCCCTCCGCCTCCAGCCAGCGCCGCACGTCCTCCGCCGCCGCCGCCTCCTGAGGGGAACACGGAGACGCGCCGTGAGCCGGGCGGGTGGGGGGCAGCGCGGCCCCCCCGCACCCGCCCGCCGCGACCGGTCCGGACCGGATCGAACCGGATCGAACCCACCTCCCCGGCACCCACCGGCGCGGCGGCCGCCGCCTCCATGGGGCGCGGGCCCCGGCCGCGCCCCGCCCCCCGCCCCGGCGTCATGGCAACGGCCGGCGCCCAGCGTCCCCGGCGATTGGCTGTGGCGCCACGCCCCCCCGTCCGGGAACGTCACGCCCCCCGGGCCCGCCGCCACGCCCCCTTCGGGAAAGCCACGCCCCCCAGCACCCCTGTGCCGGGAGCAGCCGGGTTCCCCCCGCAGCACCGGCAGCCGCTGCACCGGGAGCTGGCGGCAGCGCTGGCCGGGTGCATGACGAAGGYGAAGTGATTTAACGCAGCGTTAACCCCAGCGCCGGCAACCTGCTGCTGCCTCCCGCTTCTCTCCCCCGCCACCCCGTCGCTTCAGGCTTCGGCGTAAAGAGAAATTTGCATTTAGGACTTGCCGCTCTTCAGCTCTGCTCATATGCAGCTTCCTCCCGCTGTACGTTACATGCCAGCAGCTAAAGTCCGCTTAGATTCCTCCATTCTGCGATGGACCTATCCAAACACTTCGGCTAGCTCCAAAAACAAAGCTTTTCCCTTGCAAAAAGGTCCGAGGATTTTTCCGATTCTTCTTCTAAACCCAGAGCGCACCYATTAAGACGAATGACTTCCCCAAGGCAAAGCAAACAGCAAGCRCGTGAACCCAAAGCGGGGAAACCCCAAGGCACAAAGCAGACTTTGTCCTGCAGAGCTGACTCACAAATGCACAAAAAGATAAGGACCGAGTCTCCACRAAGAGGAGCACCGCAGTGCCCAAGGAAGGACCTTCGACTGAACAGAGCCTGGCACGYGCAGAAAACACGGTATAGATGGCCTTGGATCTGCAGTGACCGCTCGGAAATGGTATAAGCGTACCTATTGCAGAACGCATCCCAGAAAAGTGCTCTAATGCTACCCGCACCAGAACTGCTCAGGGTCCTTTGCTCCTTCAACCCTCCTTCCCGACCTGCTGAGCCCGCTCTCATGTTCTTCGCAGCCTCTTGTTCTTCTCGGTTTGTTTTCCTCATTTTATGAATACACCTAATTTTCAGGTGATCGCTGTCATTACAATAGCATGTTGCCTCCTTGAATGTTTGACGGTCTTGCAGGGAGCGCAATCTCRCCTCTGGAGAGATTTCAGTGCAAAAGCTGCATTTATTGAGCATTACCATTTTGTTCAGACTTCCAGTGAATTCAAGGGAAGAATGTAAACAGACAAATGTTGCACAGCAGTAGATCTGCAATAAATATGTTTTTTTAATCCTTTTGTCATGGCACACACAGCCAACTTCTAAGCACATGTTCATCATGCTCACAATAAGTAATTATATGAAAGCAGGATTTAGAGAGAACCAAGAAAGCTCTTGATTTTAGGTCCACATGGCTCCAATTTTAACTCTATCCAGACGGCCAAGATGTAGTTCTCTTCCCAAGGTTGATCCCTGCTACCTCATCAGCCTTCACCGCCTCACTGGCTGCTCCGTCTCCAAGAACTCGTTTCCCAAGCCATTTCCCACTTGCGCCCGGTGCAGTCTCCTTGCCTCCATGCCCCAGCTGGCAAAGGAGACCTTTTGTGTAACGACTGCTTTAAGGACACTGTTATAGTACCTATTTTGCTGCCCTTTTGCTCATAACTATTCCTCTACTCCCCCCTCAGTCCTCAGCTCCTTGAATGCTCACGATAGGCTGGCCAGCTTCTTCCCAGCACCACCTACAACAGTTACCGATTCCCAATGGATATTCAGGAGGAGGAAGCTCAAAAAAAAAAGAATCACAGTAGTGGTAACTGTTAGCATTTCTGCACTGAACTGTGCTTCTGAGCAGAGCTGCTGAAATTGGGTCCAAAAGATCCTTCTTGGAGCAAAGATGCTCTCCAAAGTTGCTTGCTGTTACCACTTCATTCTCTTTCATCTTTCGCCACGCTCACTCGTTTCCCCATTCGCTTTCAATATCAGTTGACTGCCAGCTCTGTAGGTCCACTCCAGTCTAAAACAGAACATCTTTTTTTCTGCAAAACTCCTTCCCTTCTGTCCAGGATTTCAAAAAGTAACTTTCCAAAAGGCAGATTCAGGAAAAATCTTTTATATACATACATATATACCATTTCTCCACTGCCCTGTCCTCTCGTCTAGGGGACAGAAATAAAGCAATATATTATTTCCTTCTTTACAAACTAGAASAAATATCATCCTTTGGAATGTTTTCATTTCAGTGTATTTTTCTTTTTGAAAGCAAGCCACAATAACCATTATGAAGCTATGGAAAAGTTATACAGTTTTGGACGGCAGCCTTTCCCATAGCGTTCCACTGAGTATTATTCTATTTACCTGTGATAGAGAATTGCTCCAGTTCCACTCCCTCCCTAGTAAAATTTCATTTGTTTCATTCAGAGCCGGGATGAGCCGGTCCTCAGAATTTCTTCTCTATAAATGCTGTGTGTTGATCCTGAAGATAGCTCACTATCTTTTCCTCTATTTCCATGCCTTGAGCTATTTCTTCATCAGAAAGAGATAACGGCGTTTCAGAGTCTTTGGTTACAATAATAACAGAGGTTCTCCGCGACTCCAGGACATTTGCTACCACCACCTGGTGACGATATTTCTCCAAAGCCTTCCGTGATTTTTCAATTAGTATCGAGGGATCCGTTTCCAGTTTAAAGGAAATAACAAATGCCTCCGGAGCCCATTCTTTGACTAGAGGAGACAGCATTTTTGGCACCATCTCCATTGTGATCTACATCGGGAGAAGACAGTAGGAAAAAAAGGTTCAGTAAAAACATCAGAATGCCTTTTAATGCGAGATGAGGACAAAAACTAAGGGAATRGGGAAATTCCAGCCTCGCTTCATAGTGGAACTGCTCCAAATGATTTTTATGCTGGAAAGTTTTCCCAAGATAGTATTTTGTCAAATCCCATTAAAAAAAAGGTTAAAATGTCACTGGCATGCACTGCAAGCCTAAATCCAAGTATCAGTCCGATATTAACAATAATTGGGGTGTTCTTAACAGATGAAGCAGGCCTACAGTAACTGCATAAACATGCTTCGTGTTATTTAAGCGCTAAAATCGACTCTGGGAACACACGCACAAGTAGAGGAAGATCACCCCAGAATACTAATGTCTCAAAAATAGATCAGCAGACTGCAGTGAACCCAACTGCAACCTCATCTCTGCAACCAAGCTGCCGCGCCGCCTGCTTTCGGTACCTGGTTACTCTCCCTATCCCTAGGAATGGTTTTCCATAACGACTTAGGTCAACCTAGCTCACAGAGGCAGCTGGAGAGCCAAGACGGGGTCTGGGCCCAGGCAAAAATGAACCCTAAGGACACACGAAAAGCCTGGCACGAGGGAGGGACCGGACCAGCACAACCCTGCCGCAGCTTGGCACTGGCTTCCGTGGAAACGCGCCCTGCCGTTCCGAGTGAAACGGCACAGACTTGGGGTGCGGCGGGGCGCGGGGGGGCCGAACCCGCGGGGCGCCTCACCTGCAGGGGCCCCTCCGAGGACTGGATCTTGTGCTCGGGCATCTCCGAGGCGGGGATGTAGAAGTCGGACACGGCGGCCGCCAGGTAGAACATGACGCTGGAGCCTGCGAGAAACACAACTGCCACCGCCGTCGCCACGGGCTCGGCCCAGGTCCCCCCACACCGGGTGTCCTCCCATACCCTGACCCTCTCCCCTCACCCCCCAACCCCTCACCCCCCAACCCC
>NW_020450307.1:19470-54046 GCF_003343035.1 Apteryx rowi | reverse complement strand
CCGGGGTGCGGGGACAATCCCGGGAGCCGGGGACAAGCCCCAGGGGAGCGGGGACCAGGCCTGGGAAATGAGGACGAGGCCTAGGGGAGAGGGGACGAGGCCTGGACGGCGGGGACGAGACCCCAGACAGTGGGGATGAGCCCCAGGGTGCGGGGACGAGGCCCCGGGGGCCAGAAACAAGCCCCTGGCGTGCAGGGACAAGGCCCGGGGAACGAGGACAAGGCCCAGGGGAGAGGGAAAAGCGCCAGGGATGCAGGGATGAGGCCCAGGGGTGCGGGGACAAGGCCCGGAGTGCAGGGATGAGACCCTGGACAGTGGGGACAAGGCCCCAGAGGCCAGGGACAAGCCCCAGGGGAGCAGGGACGAGGCCCGGGGAATGAGGACAAGGCCTGGGGTGCGGGGACAAGACCCCGGACAGTGGGGACAAGCCCCAGGGTGCAGGGATGAGGCCCAGGGAAGTGGGGACAAGGCCTGGATGGCAGGGATGAGCCCCAGGGTGGGGGGATGAGGCCCTGGGGGCCAGGGACAAGCCCCAGCAGAGCAGGGACGATGCCCAGGGAATGAGGACAAGGCCCAGGAGAACAGGGATGAGGCCCAGGGGAGCGGCAACAAGGACCGGAGTGCGGGGACAAGCCCCAGGGTGCAGGGATGAGCCCTGGGGGTGCAGGGACGAGGCCCAAGGAGCACCGAGGATGCCCGGGGGAAGCACGGACGAGGCCCGGCGGATGGTGCCCGGCAGGCGCAGCTGTGGAGGAGGCCTTGAGCTGCCTCCCCTGCAGCGCGGCCTCAGCCTCGCGGCGCATCCCATCTGCTGAGAAAAACCCGTTTGCTCCGCTGGGCTCCCCGTTCGCTGTGCGTTTCACGCGCTGTAACGGGAACCGCGGGGAGCGGCAGGTCCGTAGCGGCCCTCGGCAGTCGCTCCTGCTCGACGGCGTCGCCCTGCGCGCGTTCAGATGTTCCTCCTTGCTTGCGCTAGGGCCTTCGTCGGTAAAGTGGCAGCGCAATGAGATTTCTGGCTGGCCACGCAAATGTCTGCTGCTTACGCAGCACCCTCGATGGAGTCATGCCTTAGCAGTGTGTTTCATTAGCTTCACAAGTTTGGCTTGGAGGCTGGTTTCGTTTGGGTGGTGGTGTATTTTTTTACCTCCTGCATACTGCAATGTCAAGAGCAAGGCATTTGCTGAAACCAAGCTTCTTTTAGGAGTTTTGTAAGTGATTTCTGAGAAGGRTCCTGACACGCTCGCAGAATCGCACTCCCTCTTGTGACTTGGCCGGGGAGTGCGGTCTTCCTCTTTGGGAATACCGAGTATGCGTTATGTGCTCCATGATTGAACCAAGTAACAGAAATTATAGACTGGCGGCTGTTGTGGGTRAATGTTTTGGTGAAAGTCCAGAAGTAACAACAACAACAACAGGCAATTACATTTCTTTGCATCACTTCTRAGTAAACAAAAATATTATTCTTCCCTTATTTTATTAGTGATGTAGATCATCAGAAAGCTGACTGGGTTAGTATCCAYGAGAGAATATGCCAGCTGCTGATTCCGATCCATACGTCCTTACCTTTTTACAGTTCTGAAAAAGAAAGAAAACACGGCACAGAACAGCTGCTGAACAGGCAGGTATGTACAAGAAAAAAAAAAGAATACCACTTCAAAGTGCTACCAGTGAAACTTAACTAGATCTTCTGTTCCTTTATTTTGATGTATTGGGAAGGYATCTGGTTGGTTAATCAGTACTTTGTTTAAATTTTGTTTTAAAGACCGAGAAACTAAACTCAGTGATAAAAAATAACAATGTTTAGTATGCGTTGCCTGGGAAAGAGTGGGAGCATCCTCTCTCCAGCTCTGCAAGCCTCTTGCCCTTTAGCCTCAAAGTCCGGAGCTTCCTCCTCTTTGGCCTGGTAGCAGCACTCCCTGATCGCTGCCTTCCTCAGCCTTGCAAAGGCAATCGGTWAAGTTCGTTTCTGACCCAGCTGATTTTTGGTTCTTACAGAGTATCCCCTCCTTCACCGGTGAGAGGGATTCCCCTTTCTCAAAGGAGGGGGCAAAGAAAAAGTCCCCTGTCTTTGTTGGCCTGGCCAACTTTAAACACTTTCCTGCTAAGTATGGTCTTTTATCTCTGCTTTTTGGCCTCGTSGGATGTGCAGACATGCAGCTCCTTTCCAGCCTGGGAGGTTTAAACTCYTTATTTTTTGTTTGTTTGTGGGGTGGCAGAATCTGCCTTTCCACAACGCTGATGAAATAAAATAACCCACGCTAATATATCTGCTACTAGAATGATCTTTCCCATAAAAATAAATTATCTTTCTATCTTTACATAACTCCTTTGCGTCACAGAACAATAGGACAACAGAACAACTAAAAGTGAAACAGTAACAATCAAACAGTGCCACTGAGAAGAACGTCATTAATCTTCTGGATTTTACATCTTATTAAATAATGTATTGGTTTTAAGATTGTTTCTGTGCTAGGTGCGAGTGCTTTGGTGGCTGGCTCACTGCTGCAGTCTTTCTTGGCAGCAGGCAGAAAGAAAAGGCCCAGAAGGGGTTGAACCTGGATGGACAAAAGTCCTGCTGGCCTGTGATAGGATTTAGGTAGCAAATTTAAGTTTTGCAGGAACTGTGCACTGGCTACCCAGTTCATTTTTGAAAAATCCTATCTGATTGAAAATCACAAGCAAGATTGTTGACCAAAGTCCAAATRAGGTATGTTATAACCGTATCTCCTAGAAGCCAAGAGAGTGACAGTAGTGATGTAAAGGCGAGAGACCATTCTCTAAACATGTAGGGCAGGTTATGATCCCAGTATCTGGAGATTGGGAAAAGCATCCTGAATATAGGAAAAAGAGGCTTCATTCGTAACAGAAATGAGCTTCTCAGCTGCACAGTTGTTCTGGCAGGAGTAATTCCATCACACAAGGCCAGTGGCAAAAGAAGATGCAAAAGCTCCTAGTTCATCCCAGTTCAAGTTTAAGTTAATCTTTTCTAAAATCTGCAAGGAAGCAAAACTAAATTRCTCTTACTGGGGTGGTGGTACTTTTTTTTTTTTGGCATACTTGGGTATTGAGGCTTTCCTTTTTCCAAGAAACTTTACCAACAGGTTGAACATTGATGTCGAAAACATCTGTTGTTATTACATTATTGATTTTCTAGGCACTAGAATTATGCTGTATACATTACAAAAGACCACATGGTGACCAGATCAAGGAACTAATGCAGCTGGAAACTAATAATATGTTTTTATTAGGTTACAAGGGAAGCAGCAGGAACACGGGGCTGGTAGAGAAGGAGGCAAAAGGAGAATCACTCCTTTTGATTGGAGTGYGCACCCAGGTTAGCACATGGCAACTGCAAAACTGCAGCTTGAGCCAARGCTTGGATTGACTTCATGGGAAAAGACACAGGCAGCAGGCTCTGATTTTTTTTTCCTAAGTAGAGATTAGTATAAGATTTTTAACAACTCTGATTATGTTCATTCTATGAGCTTTGTCTCTTCCAGACAATTTAAAYAAAAGAAATTCTCAGAATAGTATATGGAGTGGCACGTTGTCTTCCTTCTCTCTTAAGAGAGAAGTCAACACGTGAAAAAGCAGAAACATGCTTTCTTCCGCRGCAAGATTGCAGCTCCTAGCCCCCAAATGAAGTCTGCGCTGAGTTTGTCCAGCAAGGTGTAGGGAAACTGCTGCAGACAAGGTTTAGCCCAGCCTAACTGACAAGTGTCGGAAGAGCAGCATGCAGAGGGCGAGATTGTTTAAAATGCCCCATCTTGCTGGCTTCGTTTTCCTACTCATAGAGCCAACAAAAGCGRGCGCCTTTGAAGCTCAAGGGAAGGCTATGTAGTCTCATGACAATCGGAGAAAAAAGCCTTCTGCTCAAAGCCAGCACGGAGGTTTATTATTTCTTGAACATTTCTGTTGTACTTCAAACTCCTGCGCGGTGTTTGTCTGCAAAACACACAGCTTGAGCCTCGGTCAGGACACGGGGAAGCTTGTGCGCATCAAAATGCCCTTTGGCCTGAGGGAAGGTGCATTAAGCCGAGAGCCAGGAGGTTATGAGTTTCATACCTCGTCTGTACTCCAAAGCTTTGCTGATAGAAATCTGCTTTTGTCAACACAGCCGTGGGGATGCCTGCAGACAGTACCTTCGAGCTGACAAAACTCCAAGTTTCTGTTTGTAGAATAGCCTCACCTGCCTGCGTGATGTCAGCTTACCGCAGCCCCTGGGTACGGGAAAAGCTCCGCACCTCAGCCAGCTACAGCAGTCCTCCAGCACCGACGCTAGCCCTGCTGTTTGCAGGTTTTAACTCAAAGGGCCCGCAGTCAAACCGACTGGAAGCCTGGCTTCCTCTTTAAATCCTACTTTCGTTCAAGCGCACCATCGTCGGTGGTGCCTGCGAGTGAGGAAATGAACCCCACGTGTGCTCCCCACACCCCGATCCCACYTGGAGCGGAGCCGGTGTCCTCGGCCTCCTCAAACCGTAAATGGGAAGAACTGCGTGGGGGCATCTTCAGAGAAGTCGCTGTAATTGCAACACACATGAAAAGAGCCAAAAGGGTGCAGGTCTGGGGGAGGTAGGGCCATAAGCAAGATGAAAAACAGCRTGGGGCCAAAGCTACTGATCCCCCCAGGCTTACTACCATGCAGGCTTAAATATTCAGTGCTGTGGGGCTTCTGTTGCCTTTCTGCTGTGCGGGGAGTCTGACCATTAGCTTGTCCTCCCTCCGGATGCTTTAAAATAGATCCCATCGTGGGAGGCCGTGATGATCTATTGGCAAGGAATAAAACGAGAACGATGCTGACCTCAAACGCCTCCCCAGACAGCAGCGTTTGACGCCCGTGTACCAAAGCTGGCATCAGCTGCAGCAGAAAGCGAGCGGCAAGGAGAGAAAAGGCAGCCTGATAAATAATAGCTTTTCTTGCTTTTCGCCTTGACCATGCTCTGACTTTCTCCTGGGCACCAYGTGCTCCCCCAGCACAGTTTGGTTTTGAGGCATGCCCTTGTGTGTACGCTGGTGGCTCAGGGGCTGGGGAGGGGGCGATGGCTGTGGTTTCCTGCTCTTGGCTGTCCCCGATGCAGCAGGAACTATCGTTTTGAGCTGTGTTCTGCACAAATCTCTCTTACCTGGACCAGCCAGGATCTCCAGGAAGCACTCAGGCTCTCCTTCCCATTCCCTGTCCCTGAGCTGCTCCTTCACCCGCAATACAATTCTTTGCCTCTCTGAGCACTTCAAGCCCACCAAAATGCCAAAGCCATAAACTGGCCTCCTAAAGCACTCAGTTTGCTTCTTCTGCCCTCTGCTCAGCCACAGCTGGAAAACATCAGCCAAAGCAGAGCCTGCAAAGAGGTAAAATGGTATTTTCTGCAGGTGCTCACTGCACAGGCCTGCCCGTGCCTCCTAGCAAGAGAAGACGCACTGACAACCCGATTTCTTTGCAGGCAGTCTTCTGTGTGCAGAGCTTGAAAAGCTAATATGGAAGCGTTGGGAACTTGCAACAATTAAGTGAAAGCAAATAGATAAATCTAAGCGTTCTGGCTCTTTTTCGTTGGCCTCCTTCAGCATGCCGTGGGGACATGGCCTCTACGGTCGCAGCAGAGCTCTAGCAAGGAAGAAGCATTCAAGTGGAGATATGTTTATGGAGCTGATAAAGAGATCAAGTGCTGCAGAGGGTGAAAAGACCAAAYGTGGCAAGCGCTGCTAGCAGTAACAAAAGACAGGAAACGACTGTAGGGATGGAAACATTATGGCTTCTGACAGCAAACAGAAATCCTGCAGAAGCTGCTTGATCTCCAAACCGAGCTCAGGCATTGGAGATGCAGGAGGATAGTGCTGTGTGTTAAGGTTTCCTGATTTTGACCAGCTTTCCAGGCTCCGTGCCAAAAATACCAGGAGCTCGGTGGCCTTCAGAGGCCAGAACTGGCCACAAGAGGGGGGGAAGAACATGCCTATGTCCGGGATGCACACRGGTCTGCTGCCGTCGTGCTGCAGCACCCGGTGAAGAGCCGTCTCCTTGCTTACAAGGTCTCTTGCAGCTGGAGATGTGCCATGCTGGCACTACCTTGGCAAGCCATATGCTACGCTCTGCTGCCCGCTCTGAGTCATCATTATTACTGTCAGCAAAACCCTGCTGTAGCCCCTTCGCCTAATCTTTTCTATGGTCTTGTGATGCTCATTTTTTGTGCTTCGCAGCTTTTATTGCTGCAGACTTATTAGCCCTTTCTTCCTAGGCTTCAAGGGTTCTTCATCTCTTAAGACACTGCATGACCTACGAGATTGCCCAAGGCTGTTCCTGCTAGAAGTAGGAATGAAATCCTGATATGACAGGTTCTGATATGACAGGTTCTGATATGACAGTTCTAATTTCCATCCATTAATTACAGACGCAACTAAAGTTATGGTCACTATTAAGTTTGCAAACAGCTTAAATGTAAAAAGAGACCTCGCTTATCATTTCTCCTTATCCTTTGCTCACTCTCTTCCGTTATTATCTTTCCTCGTAGAAACACATAATCGATCTTGCGTACAGCACAGCCCAGAAGTTTATTCTTGAAGGAAAGCCTGGAAAAGCGATACCCGCAGGTTTGCAAGCGCTGCGTTTCAGCATTCGCGTGTATGGCTCATATTCTGTGGACGTGGTGCCCGCTTATCTCGTCTTGGCCGARGCCTGCATTGGTAAGTATTGGTCTAAATAGTAACGTTGGCAAGGGCAAGACCTCCCTGGGGGTCAGGTTTCTGGTTTCCTTTTACCATTTATCAGGAAAGGATAAGCTCTGCGTTTCAACATTGCGCCGTGTCTCTACCCTGCCCTTCCTCAAGGGCATTCCAGAGAGATTTGAGAGGTTGCCCACCTTTTCCTGCGTGCCTCCGAGAAAAGAATCACTCACCAGCGACGAGGGATCAGGGAACGCGAAGGAAATCTCCCCATCTGTTCCAAATCCCACAAGAGAAGCAGTCTGAAAATCTGCTCTTTGCCTCTGCGGCTTCGTTTGACTCTCAGAAGCATTAAGTTCCCAAGGGTGGTTCTTGGGCTCTTGATCTCAGGGGACCGACAAGCATTTCTGAGGCTGTTGCGTCAGAGGAATACCTTGGTTTATTCACAGGAGCGAGCTCTGCCTTAAGATYGTGCTCCTTTTTCTCACTGACTGTATGTTTTATAAAAAGAAAAGAAAAAAAAAGTTAGAAACCTTTATGTGGAGAACCGCTTTCTTCAGCTGCAGATATAAAGGACTGAGAAATCATTGCAAATCATTGCTATTCCTGTAGCAAGCATGATGCTCTTCTAGSAAAACTGAGCAGTCTCAAGGATTGACTTAAATCAAGCGGGGAGAGAAGGGGAAAAAAAAAATCCCCTCAGTAGTTCAAGTGTGATAATACACAAATCATTAGTCACTATAGCTACCTGGAACTGTTTTGGATGTTCTTTTCAGCARTGTTGAATGATACGTAGTTTTTGGCTTCTCTTGTAGCTCTAGACACTCAGCCTGCCTGTAAATTAGGTTTTGAACGCTTGTTCGACTAAGGACCATTCAGCAGAGAAGTGGGGAATCCACAAACTGGATTTCTCTGTCAAGCTACTGCAAAGGGAAAATGGGCAGTATTCTCTACATTTCTAAATATAAAATGCTCTCAGCTTTATCCTGTTTATTTCTACGTGTCATTTCAGGTGCTGGCTGTCTTACGCAGGCGACTACGTATCTCTCCCAAGCGCAGTGGATTGTCCTCAAAACTCCAGATTGCAGCCCTGCCGTTCAGTATAAATTGCATCGGGATCTGGGTCTTCTCTACGCCGCTAAAGGAAACCTCGAACAGTCTGTGCATCACCTGGCCAACGACGTAAGCCACTTAAAATACAGAAGCCGTTCGGTTTCCCTTCCTTCTTGGGCTGTTCCAGACTGCTATGAAAACCTCAGCAGACACGTTTGTAGTACTGATTTTAGGTATCGGGAGGGTAAGCACATTAAGAAAACCAGAACTGTCTAGATCTAAGGCACCTGTGTATCTGTGCTTATCCAAAGCTGTGTTTTAGCAGTCATSTTTGTTCCCCCGAGTTGTGTATATACCTTCTCTTTGCTACATCTGCTTGTAGAGTTATCTGTCAGCTTTGTTGTGGTCTGGAGATGAACACACATTCCTACCACAACTTGGTACAGTTGCCTTTTAGTCCGCAGATAAGTTACTTTGACTGTCRTTTTCCTTAATACTTTTTGTTAGGCAGCAATTCTCTTTCAACTATTATTTAACAAATGAATTGTTTATTTAACTGTTTAAACGGCCGGTTCAATAACAGTTTCCCRATTCAATCTTTTTGGCTGCGAGAGCAGTTTGTCAAACTTAAAATGGTTATTGCCAATTGTGTYCCTGAGATGCTTTGCCTGTCATTTAATCCCCCAAAGAGAGATGAACTCCCCGATTTACCATTTGTCTGTATCACGTATGGACTAAATTTACCCAGTGCGGAGTGACGAAYGTCCACTGCTGTTGGATTTGATGGCAGCCTTTTACAACGGCTTTGTGGGGGTGTAAATGATGACCTRTGATAGAGGAGAATTAGATCCTTTATGATAATATATACACCCTTGACTTGGTTTCGTCCGTAAGCCCGTCAGGAGACATTCCCTGCAACGCCACTCTTTCTAGGTACCCTGGATGCGGGGCCCGAAAGGGGCTCAGGGAGGAGGTTTCTGCTAGTAGCGTGACTCTGGTATCTGCCAGAGCAGCCTGAGACCTGCCTGAACTCTGGCTGCGTGTCCGAGGTCTGCTGAGARTCACACGCCGGCTCAGAATAGCTGGAATGCAGCACCGCGCTCCCGCTGCCCTCCCCGCGCCTCGCCTGGGGCTCGGGGACAGGCAAAGGCTCCGGCTGCGCCGCGGGAGAGCCCGAGAGCTGTGGCCGGTCGGGAATTTAAAGCAGCGAGACATAAGGGCTGCACAGCGGGAGGAAGACGGGTGGGAAACCTGCCCGTGATTCGCCAGGGTAGCACGCCACGATAAGGATGCCTCTGCGCCAGGGAAGAGCACTACAGGGGACTGGGTGGGGGGTGAATTCCTCCATATAAACCAGAAAATACCCCCTTTTTTTTTTAGTACCACATTTTCCAGTTGTAATCAGGTATGACTAATGCTATAGCTGTGCAGAAAAAGAAGGAATGCTCTGTAATATTAACCCATAATGAAAATTTTCCCAGGTTTATTTCGATACGAACCCTGACCTTGTGCAATTTTTTGAAACCCTGATTTCAGATTTACCTTGCTAGTTGTGCATTTGGACCGAACACTATTCAGACAGCTGGAGGGTATTTCCACATGGCTAATATTTTCCTTCGCCAGAACAAAATGGACATAGTAAACTCACTGTATGCTGAGGTCAGTAAAACCAAAGCTCACCTGATATTTATTTCTTAGGTTTATTACTGTGCTCTTTCCAGTGTTTCCTTGTTCCTGACTGCCTTTAGGACGACAGTGACCACATCAAGTGTCAGTGTTGCCTTCTAGCATCAATCTCAAACACTTTTCATAGATAAATATTCCTCTGAGATCCAGCCAGGACAGGTGAATTCTGCACTTGGTAAAAACTTGTCATTGAAGTTGCAGCCTTCAATTTGGGCAGCCAAACAGCATTAAAAAAAATAGCTTTGCTACCAAATACCCTGGGCAGAGGTTAAAGATAGGCCCACAGGTAGAAAAGGTGGCCCAGGACTTTCCATAGCCAGGGAAGAGTGGCTGAGCACTCATGGGATGCGACGGAGCCACGTGAAATTTAAGCTGAGTATCAGTGAAAAGTCGCACTGATAAGCGCTTGTCGGGATGGGATGATCGTGCAAGGGAAGTAACAACTGTCTAATCACCCTAGTTAAACTTGCATTGTGCAAGTTAACTGAAAAAGGAGCTTTTTGGTTAGCCCGATTTCCTACAGAAACGAGGCTTTTGCACTTGTGCACTCTGCCTCCATTCCCTTTGCAAGCTTCAACCAAATTTGCTTTTGGTTAAAGGTTTAGTTAAGTGTGCTCGAGCGCGATGGTAATTAGCAGTCAGGTGGCAAAGCGAGCTTGCAGCTAAAGCTCCCACTGCGGGAAGAGCAGTCAGATCTCCGCTTGAAGCATTCCGCTTGGCAGCAGGCAGCCTGCTGACCGGCAAGCGCTCGGGTTCTCGTGGTATGGACTTGTGTTGCAGGGCACATTGCTAACAGACCAACTAGTTGCTAAATAGCCAGCGCTAATGCAAGTGAAATAATTTTCGTTCCCTTCCTGGTAGGTGACTGCCGTCTGGCATGCCTTTCTCGTGAGGTCAGTTCAAACGCAGGAGCAAATTCTCAAGTTGCAAGCAGAAGCGTCTCCATTCGATGAGGACGGGGAAGCAGGCAAAGACCATCTGAGTAAGTAGCGCTGTTAAGCAGAACCGTTTGGGAGGCAGGACTTTAAAGAGTCCCCACATCCCACTGCTCATATTTACTGGGTGGTTTGGTCCCCGACGTTTCTGTAGACCAGATTTAATCAGAATTCACAGGTATTCAGATATTGATGCTCAGCGGATTATGCTGGATGAAACAAATGAGGCCACTTTAGAAACAAGAGTGTTCAAATGGAAACACAGCCTTGCAGTATTTTCCCTTTTTTGTTCACCTGTGGCTCTTCACAGCACTCCAGGCAATTACTTTAATGATAGAAGATTTTGTCTTTCAGAATTCAATCCCCGCTTCAAGACTCTCATTTACCTTCAGTTTCTTTGTTTCCATTTAATTATGCAGAAGTGACATTTCATCTCCCTTAGGCAGCTTTACAGCTCTATCTTCTGAGGCAGTAGGACACGACAGGAAAGCAAGCGCTGATAGTTGGATGTATTAATCCGGAAAATACTCTCAGAAGTGGAGCTAGGGAAACTCTCTCGCTTATGGCATGTAAAGGAAGCTGCATAAAGCATTAGGAAATATGCTGGAGCTCATGGTACTGCACTCCACTAAAGTCACACTAGGCTATGTTCCTCGCCTTCTAACATCTGTGGTAATAAGAGCATTGTCAGAGAAGAAAAATGTTTCTGTGGATCCCTTTACATGGCTTTCTCTCTATCAGTAATTGCTGCAGTAGAAACCACGCCAAGACAGGGCTACCTGATACCATCTTCGGTCATGACAGCAATATGAAAGTTGCTCTTTTCATGCAGCTGTTATGACTCAACATCCTTACTAAAGGCTCATCAACACAATTACTGACTGGATGAAAAGATAGCCATTAATGGGTATGGAATTTGCATGGAGCTGGGATACCACGTTGATGCTTGTAGTAGAAAGGCTTTGATGTCTAGAAGAGATAATTGGACAGTTTTGAATATATTATCTTGCGCACATACGGCCAACAAAATTTTTTTCTTTCTTGATGCAGCCGAAGCCCAGCAAGCAGAAGCAATTCAAGCACTGAATGCAATATTAGATTTCAGAGAACAGGCACCAAAGCAGCAGCCTGCTGAAACCGCCAAAGTTTTGCATTCTCTTGCAATGCTTTATTACCTGAGCATGGATTTGTCAAAGGTAGGTTTCACCTGGTGATGACTGCTTTTGTCCTCAGTGAAAGGTCATACCATTTTATATTCATACRGTAATGTTTGCTCAAGCAACCTTTGCCTTGGTGAACCTGTGGGGTGTTTTATACCCCCCTATAAAACAGAATCACAGGCTTTGAGCACGCTGCAGGCCTGTCGCTAGTAGGACTTTGCAGTCAGCTTGAACATCCGCTTGCAAAACCCGCCTGGGTGTCCTTGTGCAGGGTGCTTGGAGCCCAGATCTCCACACGGATGGACTTCTGCAGCTTCACACCGGGTCGGTTGGGTCCGGGAGGGTTCCCTAACTCTGTTCCAGCRCTGGCACCACCACATGAAGCGAGGAACACAAGCCAGCTGCCTGTGTTCACCCAGCCCTCTCCAGAGGTGGTAACTCCCTTGGAGCACCGGATAGTCCAGGACAAAGCTGCCTTGGTAGCTCTGCACGAAGCCAGCTCACGATCTGCACTCAGTCAGGGCTAATAAAGCCTACGGGATTGGTCTGGATCTCTGCTCGCCGTCCCCGGTGGATCCTGTTGGGCAGCGAGTGAGACACAGGCCCTGCGTGTGTGTCTCACTGTGAGCCAGACTATGTGTCATCACCGTGGCGCTAACAGAGATTCAGTCTATTGGTCTCTACTTCAGTTTTGGATTTGTACCACCGTATTTGAGTGTTTGTTGCTAAAACTTTCGGATGTGACTGGCTTCAGAGAGCCCAATTCTCTGCATTAAAAACTGATTTTGAGAAACTGCTGAGCAGTGACCGTCTGCTTGGGCTAAGCATTCAGAAATCTCAAGTTTCTTCTGCCTGTCTTTTAGAGGGTGAAAATACGGATTACTAATGGTCTCTTGATGGCAGAAGAGAAAGTCCTAATAAGAATCAGYGTTTGGAAGATACAAGCAGACAAATTCAAATTAGGAAAAAGGCAAAGCTTTCTAACTGAGTGTCTAATCACTAGAACAGTTACCAAGGGAAATGAGGGATTTGGTTTAATAAACTGAGTCAATGCAGCTGTTTTTTTCCTGAAATAGATGTGGGAACGCTCACATGAACTGCTTTATCAGACGGAAAGTAATGATCTCCAGCGGGGGGTGGAGCTGGGGTGGGTAATCTCTTCTGTCTGCACAACTGGATCCTAAATATGATATCTGTTGGCAGCTTTGCTCCCTCCTCTAAAGCAGCTTGCACAGGTCACCCTCTGAAACAGGCGGTCGAATTGCCAGAGCCTGGATGCGATCCAGCGCGGCTGTTGCAGCGAGCCTCCGCGGATATTTTAAGTACCCATTGAGAAAAGTCAGATTCATGACAGTTGTTTTGTCTTTGCTGTTTCTTTTCAGGCGCAGGAAGTGGGGGTGAAAGCCTTTGACCTGGTGAAACAACTGCCACAGCAAGAGTCTCTGGAGGCCATTGATCATTTGTTAAAGTTGATTAACTCCAAGCCTTTCCACAAAAAATGAGGAGCTGTTTCTACCAGACGTAGGTGTTTAGCTAGATCATCTATTTAACTAGATTGCTGACAACATGATGCAAATGCATGACAAACTGTAGGTCCTTTCTGCTACTGGCGTCTTTCTACACATGTCCCTTTTCCATCTTAAGCTGTTAATGAAAAGTTAAACTTTGAGGTCCTTTTAGTTGGTTTTCCTGTGCTGGTCAGCCACTGTAGATGACTGTGCAATGACTCGCAGGGTGAGGGTGGAAACAAAAAAACAACCAACACAAGGTGAATAAATAATTACCTACCTGCTAGCGTGAAGAAGCACAACAGCCTCCTATGTCCTCACATCGTCGGTGCAGAAGCTAAGGCCAGCCCCAGYGCGTGTTAGTGTTTTCCTCCTCCTTTTTGCACTGCTTTAGAGAAGTCTCATCGCTCGGGGCTCTGAGATTTGTCCCACTTGTGGGAGAACTTGCATCCAGGAGGGACCATGAGGACAACGTCAGGGGGAGGCAAAGAAGGCACAGGAGAAGGGCTAAAGGGAATTTGGGACACTGAGACATGTACAGGGCTGGCGAATGGAGCTGGAGGCAGCCGGAGACGCACGGGCTGGGCCGTGAACTCGGTTCAGACCCCGCAGCGCATGACAGCCTTGCATGGAGAGGTGAAGGGAAACTTGCCCTGCTGCTAAGGTCTGCATTCAGCTGAGCTTTAAGCCTGTGATTAAGTCTCATTACTTCAGGAGGATTTATGAGTGCACTTAATTGCCTTGCCAAGTTGGGATGGAGTCAAGCACACATTTAAATGCTTCGTCGAGCTGGGACCTGAGCAATTAAAAGGGATTGGTGCAGCTGGTAAAGGGAAAGTCACTCACTCCGGTTCAACTGATGTTTAATTATACAGGGCAGAATAGCTCTGCTGGGCGCGCACGGGGGACCCCGCGGCAGCTAGGCACTGGCAGGCAGGCAGGAGCCCTCCGGCTGCTCCTCGCCACGTGGAGCCTCATCCTCGCCAAGGCCTTCCTCCGTGGGCCGGGGGACTCGGAGCCTGCTGGTGCCAGGCCTCGGTACACGGAGGATTTGGGTCACTGTGGCTGGGGATTTGGAGCTGCGGGCTCGGATGGAGCAGATATAATCCCTGCACGCGGCGTATCGGGCCGCTTGGAGGTACCACRCAGCCCAGGGCGCCTGTTCCTGGCTGTTTAAAGCAATAGGGGAGCAGGCAAAATTGCTTTTTCGGTGGTTTAAGCTAGATCGGCATTTTTAGGAGCAGGGCCTAAAGGGCGATGAGCAAGGGCTGGGAACGGGCGAGTTGGTGCTGGTGGCAAGAGGGCTCCTGGGCAAATCCCTGCAGAGACACTCAACCTCCCAGCACAGCCTCCCGCTGCGGGTCCCATTGGAATTTGCATTGGGACCGTTTCGGGGAGCCTCGAGAGGTTTTACAAGCGCTCTTTTCTGTGTGCCTCTACTGCAGCCACTTCCAGTGTGTGCACCTCAGGGGGGGAGATATTGCAATAAATAGAAAGCACCTGAAAYGACCAAAATCAGCATTTCTCTGCCTGAAAGTGTTCTGACTTGCAGCTCTGTTGCACTTCATTACTTAACTGGGGAGAAGAAGAAGAAAAAAAAMCACCAAAAACCCACCAAGAAGCCAGGCGGGCCAGCCCTACCTTACTTGGATGATCACAGCGAGAAGACACAAGACAGCCCCATCCCAAAGCAGCCTGGCWGGAGGCAGGGATTGCTCAGGAAGGGGTTAAGGGCCCAAGCTCGAGCTTAAATGCAGCTCTGGGGCTGTGGGAGGAAGGGGGGGGGGTCGTCCCAGGTGGGGCTGCTTGGGGCAATTAAAGCCTAATGGGGCACCTGGGGCCCGGACGGGCTCTGCGAGGGCTGGAATCAGCTCGGTGGCAGCCAGAAGGTGGCAACACCGCTCAGCCCGGAGCCGGGCACCGCTTTGCGGCGGCGTTTTGTAACCGGGCGAGCGGGCTCCCGCGAAAGCCTTGCTAGGACAGGCCTTGCTCGCCCGGGCTGGGGAGGCGCCCTCTAATCCGCGCTTTTGCCCCGCCGATGGCATTAGGGCGCTCGCAGCCCTCGGTTGGCACCAACCACGGCCGGCACGGCCGCCCGAGCCTGCAGGCAGGCTGAGCCGGCGCCGCCCGGGCCCCGCGCCAGGCCGGTTTAAGGCAAGCTTTAAGGCAGGGTCAGGGCATGCCCTAAAAGCACACGCGTGTGCGTGTGCATCCCTGAAGGCAGGAGGGGTCTTGGCAGCRTCTCTCTCCGGGCTCAAGCCTGCGCCGGCCCGGCCCGGAGGAGGGAACGGCGCCGGGAGGAAGACGGGTTTTGGCAGGGGAAGGTCACGCGCTCGGCCGCGATCCCGGCCGAAATAAGTGCACGCCACGCCGCAGGGTGGGTCGCTGCATACAGTCCCGTTTATTGTTAGCACACCACACGCCTTGCTCTTGGCACTTGGTTTCAGGTTATCTGTTTTATAATAAAAAAAAAACCAACGTGCGCGCGCTCGCCAGCCATCGTGCCGCGCACGGAGACGCGATGAGTTTGTCGTGGGGCGGGTGTTTTTTTCCCCCTACCTTTATTTTCTTTCAAGTGTGGTCAGTGTAGCCCCTTTAAAAACAGACAAATAAATACAAAAAAMCACTATTAAATAACTGCCTGTGGCTTTGGGAGTGTGCCATTAGCTCCTCTGACAGATGCACTCGGGGGAAAGGGCTGTTTTTTGTGTTTTTTTGGTTTTTTTTTTTAGTTTTGTTTTAAAAGGACAGTATTTTTTGTTTTTAATATACTAAAGACTAAAATTCAGTGCAATAGATACAACTACAGTGCAGGTAATTAACTATACAAAAGTCGTCCTAACCATGTACAAGCCTTTCTTACAGTTGCTATAGAAACTATACCTTTGTATCTGTACCTTTTTGTATACATTATACAGTGTGAATATACTTCAAGAATATTTACAGTACTTTGTCAATCAGAAACACTATAACTTAATGTCTACTATTAACACCATTGAACAAAAATATATATATAAATATCTTCCAGTTTATACACAGAGCAGGAAATGTAGGTATCCAAATGATGAATTTCTGTGAGTCCGGGACTTAACGCGATAGCGATGGGCGGGTTCGCGGTAGCGTGGGGCCGTCAGCCGCTCCTGTAAACGTAGCGCTTCGGCTTCGCGGGGACGCCGTCGCGCCGGGGAAGGCCGCGGCTGCTGTTCCTTTCTGCTGTTTGCCACCGGGTTTTCCGTAGCGAGGCCTCTCCCCGCGCCCGCCTGCCGGCRCCTCGTGCCGCGATTGACCGATGAGGCAAACATTGCCGAGATTACACCCAAAGAGACGCCCTGCCCTCCGGCGGATGGCCGCCCTCCTCCCTGGGAGACGTCTCGGCCCACCCGGAGCACACGGCCAGCGAGGAACGGCTAATTCGGGCAAGGAAGCGTGYGAGGCCGGAGACAGAGCCCTCACCTAGAAAAGCCGGGAACTACTGCCGGAGGCTGTACAAAGGGAGACGGCGCTCCGCAACCTACTACAGTACTAGTGACCTTTCCAACCTTCTCCTGGGGACACACTCGGGTCCAGCGCCCGACTGCAGCYGCCGAGGAGCAGGACTGTGTCTACGGACCTTCCCGTCCTCCACTGTGCCCCAAGGCTCCCCCCGTTCCCGGAGGGAAGGGAATCCCCATCCACGAACCCACAGCGGGGGATGAAATCTTAGACTGTTTTAAAAAATAACTCGTTTCAAAATTTAAAAAAAAATGCTTTTTTGTTGTTTTAGACTTAGTCAAATTACGTGATTTGTTTTTCTACGATTAGAATGTTAAAAAGTTTCCAGCTTTAAAAACTTCTGCTATGTGATTTCTCGTTAAATAACCTATCGCTTCATTAAAAAGGGAGCTGCCCTCCTGCTCACCGAGGCTGGCGGACACTGCTTGGTTGGCTTTAAAACATTAGTCATTGCTTCTGAATCTATCGGCTTTGAAATCCTGGACATAAAACCAGCTACCATCGTTCCTAGCAAAAAAATGTGTCAGTCTGTCACCGATAAACCAGGCGGCCGGTGGGGGAGTCTGGAGAAGGAACGTATGCACAAGAGCCAGACCCCCGCTCCCTCCTTCCTGGTTTCTGTACAAGCATTAAAAACACTCAGGAGAGAAGTTAGGAGGCTCGGAGGAGCCGGGATGAGCCGTGGGCCGGTTAGACCTGGGAGTCGGCACCCAAGCTGTGAAACTCGTCCGGGGTCTTGTCGCTCTGGCTCGCGCCCCCCTGACGGAAGCCAGACGCGATCTCGTCGAAGGTCCGGCCCTTCGTCTCCGGCACCTTGAAGTAGGTGAAGATGAAGAAGAGGACTAGCAGCACCGTGAAGATGATGAAGACGTAGGAGCCGCAGAGTTGCTGAAAGGAGAGAGAAGGTGGAGCGGTGAGTGCGCGGACGGAGCTGGCGAAACCCAGGCGCTTTGCTGGGTCTGCTGGAGCGCAGCCGCGTCTGCTAACCRATTTTAGGGACAAAACGATGCACCACAGCCTTGTGACCTTGGGACTTGTGACCTAGTGACTGTCCTGCCCCCACTTGCTGCCTAGAAAATCAGGCCAGCCTGGAACAGGACGTAGTTTCCCTTCAACCGTGCCCCATCCTCCCCCACCCTGCGCCCCCCAGGAGCCAGGCAGATGATTACCGCGATGTACTGGAAGCCCATGCCCACGATGAAGTTCGAGGTCCAGTTGGACAACCCGGCGACCGCGAAGGCAGCGGGACGAGGACCTTGGCTGAACAGTTCTGCCACGATAAACCAGGGGATGGGGCCTGGACCAATCTCAAAGAAGGCCACGAACCCGAAGATGGCAACGATGCTGAGGTAGGACATCCAGGGCATTTGGTCCTAGTCCAGAGAAGAGAGAGAAGGTTGGTAAGTGTTGTTCAGCTGGGCTGGGGATGGATGAAGCATCTGGCCAGAACTGCAGGCAACAGGGTGGTGTTGGCAGAAGTCACGAGGAGACATGGTTTCTCCAGATTAGAGATTGGTTTCCGAGACCCCATCAGAGAGCTGGGCAGTGGGGACCACTCAGCAATACGCCGTCATCCCTGCGAGGAGGAAGGACTTCCTCCTCTTCGGCCAAATCTCCCCTGTAAGCGATGACCGCAAGGTCATCCAACCCTCCCCGTCCCCAGGTGCCCCTCAGCCCCCATCACTCACCAGCAGCGTCAGGGCAATGGTCATGAGCACCGCGCACCCCGCCATCCCCGCCAAGCCGATGAGGTGAAGGGTCCTGCGTCCGGCCCGCTCCACCACGAACAGCTGTCAGGATGGGAGACACGTGTCCGTCAGCAGGTCCCCAGGCTGGGGAAAAGCCCCCTTCTCTCCCCCCAGGACCCACCTTCCCCGGGAGCGCCTCGCACACGCGCCAGCCCCAGCCCGCCAGCCCAGCCTGCGGGTGCTGGGAGCCTCCGTGCAAAAGGCCCCGCGCCCACGGGCCGCGTGAAATCGGGGCTGAACGCCGCCGCAGAGGACGCGGGGACAGGGACAGCCCAAGGGCTGCAGCGGGCCGGGCCACCGGTGCGCTGGCAGGAGGCAGCACTACCTCCTCGTCTGGGGAGGAGAGGCGCTGGATTTGGGGTTAACTTAGCAGGACGCTTCCTTGCCAGTGCTTTCAGCCAGCACCTCCCGGCAGCTGCTCCGCGTCCCGAGGTCGCATCCAAGGCACCCTGTCACGGGTGCATTTTGCTCCAGAAGGGCTAAAACTCACCGAAACAACTGTGAAAGCCGTATTCACCACCCCGGAGCCGATGGTGGCGTAGACGGGCTGCTCCACGCCAGACTTCTCGAAGATGCTGGTGGAGTAGTAGAAAACCTACAAAAGGAAGGGATGCGCCATGAGGGAAGGGGCCGGGGCGCAGCTTGGGGCTGGCACTGATGCGGAAGGGACCGACTCGGACCCAGCACGATCCAAGGCTCTCACGCCTGGGCGAAACAAGGTGACCCACGGCACCTGGCGCYGCGCGCGCCCCCCACTCACCGCGTTGATGCCCGAGAGCTGCTGGGACAGCTGCAGCACGATTGCGATGAGGATGGGCTGGCGATACATGGGGGAGCGGAAGAGCTCCATTATGGTGACCTTCTTCTCTCTCATCATCTGCCGGCTCTCCTCCTTCATCTCCTGGAGGTCGCTGCTGACGTCTGTTGTGCCCCGGAGCTTCTTTAGGACTGAGGGGAGAGAGGGAGGCCAGGTTAGGAGTGGTTGAGGGCCCCCRTACACGGCGGGATGAGCTCAGGGAGGGGCTCACTCACCGCTCTTGGCCTTGTTCTCCTCGTTGCGGTTGATCAGCAGGAAGCGGGGGCTCTCGGGGGCGAAGGGCAGGATGATGCATTGCAGCAGGGCAGGGACAAAGATGAACCCCAGGAGCAGCGGCCAGAGCGAGTCGTTTCCCATGATTAAGTCCAACCCGAACACCTGCGAACAAGAGGGGTTGAGCCACGTGAGTGCGACAGGGCCTTCCTTGCCCCCTTGCCTAGCCTGCAGCAGACCGAATCCAAACCCGCCGCTTGGGACACCCGTGGGTGTCCCGATCTCGTAGCGCGCCTAGCAGAGGGGCAGAGAGAGTCATGCTGTGTCTGGGTGGCCCTGCAGAGACCACGTCCCAAACACGACTTCCCTGTGCCCACGGGGCCCTAGATCTATCCCTTCCGGCTCCTTCGGAGCGTCTGTGCCAAGACACAGCACGTGCAACACCGTGTTACTGCACTAAACCCCAGTTCCCGCAGACAGCGGGCTACAAGGTCGACACTGTCGCTAGGGCAGCCCTGAGCCAGGGAAACGCTTCCGCTCGTGGGAGCGCGATGCCGCTTCTGCTTGCAGACCCACAGCCTCGAGCTCTCTTCCACTGCCTCGTCCGAGGGCTCTGCAGATCCAGAGCGGTGCGACATCAGTAACAAAGACAGGAAACTTCAGGCGATTCTCCGGAAACGGCACTGTAGCTGGCATGGACAGACCGCCTGGGCAGCACTTACTTGCGCGATGAGAATGCCCACGACGATGCCGAGCTGGTGGAAGGTCCCCAGCGCRCCCCGCAGCGCGGTTGGCGACACCTCGCCCACGTACATGGGCACGAAGCCGGTGGTGAGGCCGGAATAGAGGCCGATGACGAAGCGGCCGAGGATGAGCATCTCGAAGGAGGAGGCCATCTTGGAGAAGCCCATGAGGACGGCAGAGAGGAAGGCGAGAACGTTGGATATCAGCATGGAGTTTCGCCTGGGGAGGCAAGGAAAGAAGGTGGTGAGGACCACGGGAAGCGGGTGTCAGCGAAGCTAACGGGTTATCGAAAGGTGCTGTTTAACTGCATGGACCCAAACATCAGTTCTGGGCAGGAGGGAGGTGTCCAAAGCCTAGGCATGGACAGCAAGCAACTGCTGACAGCATCGGCGAGAGCTACAATAGCGGGAGCGCGAGGTGAGGAACAGAGCAGCAGGGGAAGCTGCAAGTGAAATGGAGGCAGTTGGTCGGTTCATCTGAGCTACCTGATGCGCAAAAGGGAGAAAAAATATCACCAGGGAGACAACGGTGTCACCCTTAAACCCTAAGTGCACGGAAATCAGCCCAGGAAAGGCCTTCCGTCATGGTTATCGTTTGCATCCTTGTGAGGCTGAGCTAGAGAACGTTTCCCCTGCGGAAAAGCATCCAAAGCTGAAGCCAGCGAGCGTAAGCACTGCATGGGGCTCACAACTGGCCTCCACAGCCCTTGAGAAAGCGCAAGCACGAGGCTCCAGGCTGCTGAGAAACGGAAGYGCTGGCAGGGTTCATTAAGAGAAGAGCGATGCTCCCCTTTGACAGCAAGACGCTCAAACAGATGTTGCCCTAGGGACCAAAACACAGCACGGCTTTTGACACGAGCTGATTTGAAACAGCAGACTTGGAAGAGGCCAACGGAGAAGCTATTAAGGGACGGACTACAAGCGCTTGGCTTGCACGAAGGGCTCAGCCCTGCAGCAGGCCAAGCCTTGGAGGAGGCAGGGCAAGGAGGGCTTGCCAGCTCCCAGGGCAGGTGGTGACAAGCTACTGAGGGTAGAAGAATGGCCTCACGGGCAAGGCATGAACCACCGAGCCCGTTCCTGCCTCCTGCAGGCTCCCGCTGCGTGAGGAGGTGACACAGCCGTTTGAGGAGAAAACTGCGGCGATTTTGTCATGGGAACAGCTCTGAGGCGGTGCTTTGTGTGGCCTGAAGGGCCAACGTGGGTTTGGGGCCCTGGGGGAGGGCCGCACAGGTCCCGCGTGCTTGGTGCTTACCGGCCAAAGCGATTGACAAAAAGCCCCACGGAGAAGGATCCAATCATGCCTCCGACGGAGAATATAGCGACGGAGAGGGACCAGAGCGTGGTGAGGGTGGCGGGGCTGATGGGCTCATCGTATCGGTATAACCAGGTGCGGTTGTAGAAGTCTTCAATCACCTGCAAGGGCGGGGGGAGAAATCAAACCACAGGATGAGACTCACTAACCGTTGCCCCACGTTGACGCCAAGAGACGCTCGCTGGCATCTCCTGTGGATAAGACCGTGCCGTGCCGCGCTGCTCAGCTCTTCTCGTGTTTACATCCTGCCCTGACCACGCAGACGCCTCTGAGCGCAGCATTTCTTCTAGAAAGACGTGTCTGCGGCTTCGCGTGTGGGACTAACAAGGCMCCCGTCGTGACGCTGGATGCAACAGATCTACTGACGCAACCTTCAGCAAACCAGACTCCAAACATCACTGAGCACAGTCACAGGCCAAAGTTYGCCCGGGAAGGCTGCGGCACACCTGAACGCAGGTTTTCCTAGGCTCAGGCTCACCGCAGGAGCGGCCTTTTTCGCTCGCGCTGCAAGAAAGGGTTCATTCGGCCGAGAGATGCAGAGCTAYGCCCAGGCCCGCTTTTGAAGTGGAGCGGATACCACGGTCGCTTGCGGTCTCCAGCCCCGACGCTGCAGCCCGGTGTGTGTCAGCCCAGACATAACGTCCAGGCCGCGCTCACACGCTGCTGCTCACGAGGGCTGGGCGTTAAACCTGGCATCCTACTCCGCCGGCTGAAATTCCCCTTCCAGTTTCGGTGGGGAAGGAGGTTCCTCACCCCGTCGCGTCCCGCTGTGATCCTGCTCCTCCCCGCAGAGGGCTGCACCTCCGCCCCCCGGGGGCGGCGATCCCGCTACGGATGTCGCGGCACGAACAGCTTGGTGCTGGGACCACCTGGGACTGAAGCATCTTTGCCGCCGGCACTCAGGCTAATGCCAGAGCGGAGAAAAACGCCCTTCAAAGCGAGGAGCTCTACCTAGCTGCTAACTGCAAGGCCGCCTCCGCTGCCTCTGCCCAAGATTTCATCTGCATCACCCGTGCCACAAATTCCTAGGCCTCAGCCCAGCCACCTACAGACTGCAGGCAGTTTCCCATCGGCCCAGCCTCGGCCCGCAAGCCTCAGTCACGAGGCTTGGCCCRGCTCTTCCTCCGTCACAAGATAATGTGTCACGGAGCAAGCCCGGCTTTGCAGGCACGCTCCGATGAAACGTAGCGCTCTCTGCTTTCCACTAGACGGGAGCCACCCAGCTGCAGGCCAGCAGCGGGCTGACGGCGCGGCTCCGCTCGGGGAGGAAACGCGATGGGATGCGCGGGGAAAATGCGGCCGGGCAGGTTCTGGTCTCGCCCCGCCGAGGCTCCGCACCGGCAAAAAGCCTCTGAAGCTGCCGCGGGAAGGTCGCGCGCCTCCCCGGCTCGCCGAGGGCAGGTAGGATGCAAGGGGCATGCAGAGCGAAGGGGCCACGGGGGGATCGAGGTCTCCGTCCTGCRACACACGGGGCAGCGTGCTGGAAGGGAGGCGGACGGAGACGCTGGAGGAAGATGGCAAAGGTGTCCAGGCCGCTGGAGGTGGAGGAGCGCAACCCCCATCCCTCCGGACGGTCCCTCAGGCTTCATTTCTAGCGTTTTGCTGCGACGCTGGTTCTGGCGCACGGCTTGAGGCCTGCTAAACCCAAACCCGGTTGTTTTTGATCTCCTAGAGAGCTAATACTGCGCGGCCAGACYGATGCTCCGTCCTCGCTTAGGGGAGCTTGCAGACGACGGGTTACCGGCTCCCGAGCTGYGGTACTGCTGTTGTAAACATCCTCCCCTGCTCCCCCCGCAAATTTAACTACAGCCGAGCAGAGTAACCTAACCTCCCRTTTTAGAAAGTTTGGGGCTGTCTCTGCAAAGCACCCAACGTCGCTAGTACAGCRGCACTGTCCCTGATAACAGAAAAACAGGCCCGGCTGCAAGGAACAAAGATCTCAGAAAAGCAAGGGAAGCTCCTGTAGGACATAAAATCGTATCTCGCCRTTTCGGATGGCTTTGCATACGCTCCACTTCCGAGCAGGAAGCGAGCAGAGTCATTCATGCGAGTGAAGCTGCAGCCCTCAATCAAGTGTTTGCACAATCAGTTCTGGTTTTCTAGTACTTCATCATTTTGTTAACTGTAAGTGAAAGCCCCAGCGGAGGCAGCACAAGAAACGCAATTCGTATCACGTGCTTCACTCTAAATTTCAGTAACGTGCTTTCTTCAGAGCTGATGCCTTCACAAAACCCCCAAATTATTCGACTTTCAAGGCTTAACTGATTTCATTGCTCTGCCTCCAGGTCACCCCAGCCTGCTTTGCCTCGAGGTTTTGATGTCCGGCCTTTTCCTCCTGTCCTAATGTCACCAACACAACTAACTGCAGAGCATTTTAACTATTATTCGTGGTGTAGGAGCGCCAGTCGCACAGCCCCGCTGCCCGAAGCACACCGTGCAAAGCTGGCCGGCTCCCGGCTGGACTCGGAGATGACACCTCCTTGCTGCACACCCTGGGAAACGGGYGTCATTTTTTTTTGACCTCCTGATCTGGGAAAAGAGCTCAAGAACAGCCTGACGCCCTGATCCCTAAAACCCATGAAAACGTTGTTAGGGATATGGATGTTCGTTCTGCCAAAGGGAGCAAGTGTTTAAAACATCAGCCTGGGCAGGGATACAGCTCCATACGCTCCTGAGCTTTATCAGTGCCTGTTGCCCATCCCCATTTGGGCACGTACATGCGGTTTTATCATCACTGATGGCCCTGATTCATTGCTTTACTGATTCCAAGGAATGGCAAATAACTAGATTGCCAGAAGCCGGTTTGGAAACGCTCTCCGTCGCCGTCTCCGGCGAGATCCGCGTTCGGCTTTCAGCGCCTCCTCGAGCAGCTGCCACAAGCCCTGACTCACGGAGCAGGGCCGGCCCCAGCCCCGGGCTGCCGCCCCGCGGGGAGACGTGCAGGGAAGCGGCGACGTGACTCCGAGCCGGGGCCGGTGGGAGTCGGAGGCCTGCAAGGGAGAGCCCTGATCCTGCCGGGAAGACCTTGGCGCGCCTGTCAGCAAGACGGGGCAGCTGAGCTCTCATCCCCTGCCCTGCCCAGAAGTCTAGCCAAAAACCCCAAGGGCAAAGCCACCCTCGACTAGGCCCAATCTATCAGGGAGGGAGAGGGAAGTTTTCTATGTTTTCTCCAACTCTTGCCCCGAAATCTCTCCCYGGGCATCCAGGGTGCCCAAAGTACAGCGACACCCTGCCCAGGCTCTCGATGGATCAAGCAGCCAAGTTGGGGGGGGGGGTCACACAGGTCCAAAAACCAGGACAGCACCTCTGCCCCCCTCTCTCTGGGGAGTTACACAGCCTGCCAAACCTTGCAGCCTCTAAATTCCTCCCTAGCTACCCCAAAAGCTCCAGCTCTCTCCAAAGATCCCCCAGAAGCAGGGGGAAAAAATAAAATAAAATCCAAATGGCTGTTGATGCCCCGGAGCTGGCCAGGTCACCGTGGCCAGGGCCTGGTTTGCTCTGGGCTGTGGTTCTGCTGTTGCCCCTCTCTGCACTGGAGAGACCCAAGGGGTCAAACAAAAAAAAAAAAAAAAAAAAACAACACACCTTCCTCCTGGCACCATTTTTTTCTACAAAAAGTACTGACGGAAAACTCCAATGTGATCTGATTTTCAGGAGGGCAGGAAGAGATTAAATACCCTTTGGGGTTTAAAGTGAGAAGCGCGGAATAAGAGGCCCCTCACACTGGGGGGGGGAAAAAAGTCACATTTCCCAACGGGGCTGCTTTTCCCTCCGTCTCTCACTCGCACCCTTTTTCTTCCATTCGAAAGTTTTCCACTCGTTTCTCTCCACGCTTCAGATCTACTAACGCCCCACAAGGAACAGAGGCAGCTGTCTGAGCAGCGCAGACTCGGCAGAACTATATTAAGAGGACCGCAAATTGGGTGGCGAGCATGCAAGAAAGGAGGCTTTCTTAGCCGGCTTTTCTGAACGGCGGCCAGCCGCAGGAGGCCGGCGCGGGCGGACGTCGCTGCGCCGGCGTCGCCGTGGCCATCGCATGGCAATCCCTCCGCGGGGACGCGTGCGTCGAGCCCCTCTCCCCCGAGCCAGCGCGCGCAGAGGGTGCTCTGCGCAAACGCCGAGAGGAGGGATGGGGAGGGCGGGCACGGACCCACGCTGGCACCAGAAGGGATCTCATCCACGTGCCGGAGAAAGGCCAGCAACCGGGAAACACAGAGCCCGGGGGCTTTTCTGGATGCAGGACTCAGTGAGCGCTACTCCTTTCCCCTGCGTGTCCTCCCCGCCGCCTCCACCAACACAGCCCTGACCTTCCTCTGCCACTAATCCCTCCGTCTCCCTCTCCATGCTAAAAGCCCCCAAACTTTTCCAGCCCTCACCTCCCACAGCCACAGCAGATGAATTCCCGTGCCCAGAGCATCGCACTACCCAGGACGAAATCCCCCCTGCCTCCCCTTGCACTGCTGGGGTGTCCTCCTGACACRGAGAAGGGCCTCGAGTCCTGCCTGCAATAAGAGATCATCCCGCACAGCTTCCCCAGTCTGTCCTGCCTCCCAGACGGGTCCCTCGGAAAGGCAGGCAGAGACTGGGTACTGCGTGGACATGTCACGGCTTCTCCTTCGTGGCTGCACGTTGCCCCGTCAAGGCGTAAACCACCCACAGCCTTTAAGAGCCCTGGCAGCTCGCAACAGGCCAGGCTCTTGCAATAGCGAGATTCCCCCCCCGCTTCCAAATTGAAGCGGCCCCTCTCAGCGTAGCCCTTCCTTGCCAAAAACCCATCCAACCTGGCCCTGTTCCTCCCCAAATAGCAAGCCTGGCAAGAGCTCCATGGAAAGACCCTGTTAGGGCAGCTCAGATCGTCCCTACCCCACCTCAATGCGACGAGCATCTCCCTTCCTAACAGGGCCTGAACTCTGCCAGATGGGCCAGAGAAAAACCTCTCAGCCCTCCGGMAAACAGAGGCACAAGGAAAAGAACCGTGTCCTCGTTCCAGGCCGGGCCGAGGCTGGAGACGCGCAGGTAAAGCGCTGAYGCAACGCGGTAATTACAGAGCATCTGCTCCCCCGGGGCTCCGAGCACGCAGCTCCGTGTCAGGAGCATTCCTCGCTCCAAGCCTCAGGAGATGGGCAAAGTGGAGCAGATGCCAGAAAGCTGCATTTCAAAACTCTTCCAGCCCGCTGCCGCTTCAGCGGACACTGCTGCCGTATCAGGCATTGGGCTGGGTGGGCAAACGCTGCTTTCCGACCTCCACCTTGCCCTTCTCCATCCTCGCTACAGGCCAAACACTAGCACTGCCAGGACCCGAGCAGCCCGCAGAAGCCGTCCCCCACGGCCCCATCTACCACATCCAAGCCAAGCCCTGCGGAGCCAGCTGCCGGCCCCAGACGGCTTGGCCAGGCAACCTTCGGTCCCCGCGTCCTCGCGCGGGAGCTGCCCACCCTGCTCTCCGCAGCCCTCGGGTCCCTTACGCCAGCGCCGGGAGATTTTGCAGCCCATTTGCGGATCCTGCCAGTAATAGGATTAGTGTTCTTGCGGTGTGAAGTCTGCCTTGGTGTTTYTAATTATTTGGGATTGTGCACCAGGGGCTTTGATGTTTTAATTCTCTCTGCAGCCCGGAAAGGGCCAGTTCTTTCGAGGCGAACAGCAGCAGTTAGACCCTGGTTTGTCTTTCGACACCTTAGCCCGGCAGGTCTACTTTGCCCCGGGCATGTTACGAGCACAAATTAAGGTTTCTGAACCTTCAACTTCCGCAGGTCTTAAGAACTTCAGAGCGCTGTGCAGTTGAGGGGAACCCAAGTTCCTCAAGGCTCCCAAGTACCTACCAGATGCCTGGGCACCAGGGGGTCCCGGCACCTGCTAGTTACAGTATGAAAACCAGCAAATATCTGCTGCTATTCATTCCCCTTCCCTCACAACCTGTCATTTCTGAGGCCTTGTCACCTCATCTCGCCTTTCCCAAACCCCAGAGTCCAAGTCTATCCCTCTTCCTTTGGGGGATGCTTTTTTGTTGTTGTTTGTTTTTTTAAATCTGACATCTAYGTTGTGCCCCCACAACTCCAGGTGCCCTCACTCCCTTTCCCATCCCCTTTATACCACCAGCTAAGCAGGATCTTCAGCCTCCCTTCAYGGAGCCATGCAAGATCCCAATCTCTCCCACTGAAGACAGTTACTTCTGTGCATCGCCACCTCCCTAGCTGGCCTGATTCCCTCCACCGAGCCTGAACTTAGCGAAAAACCCCGGGATAACCCCAGAGCCTGGGGGAAAGCGGCTGCTGCCAGTCCCCCACGATCCCGTCCCCTGCGCCAGGCTCTTCTCACAAAGTACCACCAAGGGAGGAAAGCGCCCCGCAGGCTGCTCCTGCGAGGCGGCCGGTCACCCAAGCAAGATTTCCAGAAGGCCTCGTTCATGGCTCCCCACCGCCAAGCAAGAGCCGGTCCTGCCTTTACCTGCCCTCGCAGCCGCCGCCTGCGCTTGCTGAGTCAGGGGTGACTGAGCTCCCCAAACACGCCCGCAGGGCTGCGGGAGGGCAGCGCGGGAGGGTGCGAGCGGGAAGGCAGGCAGGCAATCTTCCATCCGCAGCTTGGAAACCGGAGCTGATGCCGCCAGCACCCTGCAGAACGCGGGGGCAGAAAGCGAGTGGAAGAGCTCAGCACGCACCGAGGGTTCGGTGCGCTCCGCTTCCTCTGAGGTGGGACAAACTGAGACTGGACAGTCCTGGCAGCCCCGACCCACCTCACAGCTATTTCGGAGCCTCCCGAGCGTCGCCTCCAGCAGGGCAATAGTTACCTGCCCCTCCCTAAGGCAGCCCACCGGGGCGGTTATCGAGATCTCCGAGGCCGTGTGGGTAAGCACTCCCAGGCCTGCTCGCACTGCAAACTMCTCCGCTGCTCGCCCCGCGAAGCCACACCGGAGCGCGCGCGCTGCAGTTCCCACGGCGTGCCCCAGTGCGTCGGGGCTCCGGCTCGCGCCCGCATGTGGGAAAACAACCAGCTCCTTCAGCTGCCCATGGAGAGGTCACTGCCTCCGAGATGACTAAGAGCCTAATTGGCTTTGAGATTTTTGCTAGGGCCGAGGTTAAGTGTCACCCAGATCCCACCCAAAGAGCCTTGGCTTCCTGAGCATGTATATTTGTTCCCAGAATTCTTTAGCAACACGCTAAGCAGAGAGGAAACTAATTCTCCTGGGAACACAAGAGCTAAATAACTCCTTAACAAATCCCCTTAGAGGCAATAAGCTGCCTAACAGGATGTACTATTTTAGCCGGGCTCATAGTGGATGCAGGAGGTAGGAAGTAGGTGTGTTTGTTTTCAAGCGCGGGGCCATGTTGAAAGGGGCATGTTTTGCTGCAGCAACGCCGTGTCGCGCCGCGCGCGTTGCCACATTCGGGCCAGCACACGCGGTGTTGCGCGCCCCTGCCCACGGCTCTAGTTGCCTCACGCCCGCTGCTGGGACAACGGGCACGTGATCGCACGAGCGGCCATGGGCGATGCCGTTTAGCTCTCACCTTCTGCGGGGCGTTGATGACACCTGTGTTATAGCCGAACTGCAGGGAACCCAGCACTGCTCCTCCCACTGCCAGCATCAGGCGAGCCGTCATCTGCGGGAGGGAGAAGAAAGAGAGGAGGGTTAGATTTGGGGGCCTGGCTGTCCCCCCTCTGCCCTGGACCTCCCCACACTCCCAGACCAGTTTAGGAGCCCATGCTCTGCCGTATACAGGCTTTCCCAGGCTTTTCGCCAGCCCTGCCCAGACAGGGCACCGATTCCTCTCCCAGGCAGCGCTCCCCCCACCGATCAGAGCTTCCCTAGGGTTAGAACATCTCCCATCATCTCAACCCCACTCTTCATGGTCCCATTTTACCACCGGACAATGCACCCCGAACAACCTGACCAAACTTTGAAGTTGGCCCTGTTGAGCAAGAAATGGGTCCAAATGACCCTTCCAAACGAGATTAATTAGAAATACTCTCTCAGACCTATGTTTTAGTCACACACTCCGCTCTAGAAAACAGGTGGCGGTGATCTATAAAGTCACACTGGGAAAAGAAGCCTCACAGAAGAGACTAGAGGGTGTCCTCTCCAGAGGAGAGCACTTAACACAACCTGTGCACCCAGGCACACAACCCCTCCCCAAGTCTGAGTCACCTGGAAGTAGCAAGAGCAGCCTCGGAGCAGCCCTGGGCTGCCTGCTGACTCAGGAAGGCAGGGGATATTTCTTACCCAAAATCGTGCTGGCACCTGGGACCTGCCAGCCCAGGCAGAGCAGGACCTGGCTGCAGCGCAAGCCAGACAAGCACAAATAGGCAGAGTGCAGGATAAAAGACAACTTGCTTCTTTCATGTTTTTTTAATATACAAGCGGGCTAAAAACCACTGTTTTGGGATTCCAGGAATTTTCTGCCTCCAGACTCAGGCCCGAGGTCTTATCTGGGCCTGCAGCAGCCCATCTGACAACCCCGAGCCACCCCACGTGCCACGTTCCCCCACGTGACACGCGGRCAGGCCCAGGAGACTGTATGCAAGAGAGCCACATAGACAAGGGAGCCGGCGATATCCCCAGCTCACCCCGCCAGCCCCATCGGCCCACCGTGCTCGGGCCCCGTTTGATTTGGCCGTTCGGTGCACAGCACCCAGCTCCCGGGGATGTTTTCGGGGCMGTCACGTGGCTCTGCCTTTTTTTGATCTTTCTCCAGAGTCCCCAGGCACGGCAGAGGCTCCATGCTCCTGTCGGGCCACATTGTAAGGCTCTTCCATCCAGACACTCGGTGGCCTCCTTGTCCTTAGACTTTGGACAGAAAACACTCCCTGTTTGTTGACCAAGGAGAGGAAAGGTGTTCCCCAGGAACGTTAGGGCAGCCGAGCCCCACTGCGGCACTGAACCCCCCGGTTAAACCCCCAAAAGGACCAGCTGGATGCTGCACGTCGGCTCAGGGTCAGGCCAGACCAGCGCGCCCACGCTTGGCGGTGCTGCCCATCATGGAGGTGGAGATGCCCCAGACAGYATGGTGCAGTCATCGCTAACAAAGGTTTGTGTCAGAACCTAATTCACAGTTACTAAGCAAAAAACCCCGCGTTTATACAACGCCTCAGCGCCTCTGGCTATTTGGCAAGCCCTCGCCCACCTCCTCTTTCTCCTGCTTAAGCCAAAGCAACAATCAGAGGCTTGTTTCGGAGCAAGGTCAGGGCAGGCCAGCACTTGGGACACCTTCATCAAAGGCCCAATTATCCCAGGCAGGAGATTTTGCCGTTGCTCAGCCCGGCCATGGTGCCCTGAGAACTAGGATTCGATGTTCCCAAGTTTGGTTAATCAGCTTTGGGATATTCACGTGAAATCAAAGCCCCTTCTCTGAGGGCTCGGTGCTCTTTCTCAGAAGCAAGGCTTGTTTTGGTGGGAGACCTTGCTAAAGTGGCACGAGCGCTTTGCCAAACCGCAGACAGCGTTCCCGTGTTAGGGAGGGCCAGAGCCTTCACTGGGGCCACAGGCACCTGATTCGGTGCAAGGGCCCCGCTCTGTCMCACCCTGCTCAAAGCCAGAAGTCTGGCTGCACCAACCGTCTCATTTTGGGAACGGCCGTTCCTTGCCGCAACGAGGCGGCCAGGAAGGACCCGCAAGCCGTGTGCTGCGGAGACTTGCTCTCCTTTCACCTTGGCCGCTGCACTTCTCTTCTAGGTTATCTCCAAGCACTGTGCGCGGAACAAGCCACTTCCTGCTTGCCGATAAAAGTATCTCCTCTGCCGTACCGAAACAACCCTGGCAGTCCTTTACTCACGTTCATGCTAACTCTGTGACCCTACGACTTACTCGGCCAGCCGCACATCTCTTTCCATTCACATCTCAGCCCTGTCTGCCCACAGTTGCCTTCCCTGCAGTTCTTGCCTCACTTTTTCTCTGCCTCCTTGCTTAGGAACACCTTTCCTCCCTTGCTGTGGCCCCCTCATTTCCTTCACCTTCTGTTTTCCTACAGAGGGGAAAAAAAATTCCATGTTTTAACTGCCAGATGCCGAATCTGAATGTCTGGGTTTCATCAGCTTTGAAACCCCACCCGTGATGCCCAGTAACACTCGTGTTACCCAGCCGCATTTATCTTGATGCCTCAGTGAGGTCTGCCTCCCACAGCATACGGCAGGGCTGGAGCAGCAGAGACCATCTGCCGGTGTTCCCCGTATTGAGATGGGAGCCCAGCACATCCCACGTCCCAACAGCCTTCCGCAAGCGGAAGGACTCCCAGGTCTCACCTCTCGACCAAAGGGACACRCCACATTTCTTTGGCAACCACACTACATGAAATGCACACACCAGACACTTGCCCAACTCTTCTGGTGGTTGGATTTATATCTCCAGCATCTACCCCCTGCTGCCTTTCCCACCCACGTGCTGCAGCAGCACCCTAGTGCACGGGAGGAAGGGTTGACCAACAGATGCATCACAGGGTGAAACTCTCCAGCCTGGGTGATGTAGGAGGTGAAGTGCCCGATCTCAGAGCCTTTGAGCCATCAGATCTGAGCCTTTGGAAGGGAAACACTGGGCTGAACAAAGCTCAAAGCTGGACAAAAGACGCAGTTAGTGGAAAGTGCACTGAAGGCAAGTTCCTAAAATACATGGAGGTGGCCTAGCAGCCATCCTGACTCTACGGAGGCGGGGGAAGCCTCCAGCTCCCTCATGTCCCCCCAGCAAAATCAGCCTGAACAGCTGCCCCATGGCCACATTCACCACTGCTCAGAGGAGGCAAGTCCAGCCCTAGCTGTCCAGCTCAAGCTCCGTACTTCACCGGCAACAGGGTCGGAGCCGGCTGATCCAGGCACTGCCTACCCCAGGCCTTCTCAAGGCACCCTGCTCTGCAGGCCCCCACCGTGGCCGCCCCAGGTCACATCACAGGTGAGCCGCGACATGCTGCTCCCTGAAACAGTACCGCTTTAAGGACACGGATGCCATGTAACCCGAGCGCTGCTACCTCCACAGCTGCCTCCCTCCCAGCCGCCTGCGCTGGCTGCATTCGCTCCCCGACGCAGCGGGGAGGCCATTTTAAAGGAGCCGAGACTTGCTGCCCTCGTACCTCTTCATGCACCATCACCCCAACCCTGAAATACAGCAGGTACCGCCTGAACCATCCACGTACCAGGCACCCCGATGCCTCTCGGCACGCTAACATCAATACTTTCAGGACTGGTGCAAGCTGCCAGGCAGGAAACAGTCCTGGGTGAGGAGCAAAGCCCAGATCCAGGCAATCTAACACTCGCCCAAACCCCTGGGCTTAGTGTTTCCTGGTGCCGGCTCCAGGCCCTTGGAGGCAACTGGCCAAAAGGAAACATTAGTCACAGGGACTCAGGGGCAATTTCAGCCGAGCTGAATCCAGCCCAACCAGACAAATCCAGCCCTTCGCAGCGAAGGCTGCACCTGGCTCCCAGCCCCTTTTATGGGCCTTTTCATAGGGCTCCATAAGCCGCCTGCCACCCTGTGACATTAAAAGCTGACGGTACAGTCAGTGCCTCTGGGCCCCAGTATTGTTTTCACACGGAGGCTGGCACACCCAAATACTTCTCGCCAGAGCACGCCATCCCTCCCGCCACACAGAAATCCGGTGAGCGGGGGTAAGATTTCAGAGGAGAAACTCAGCTGCAGTTCAGCAACCAAATGCTTCTCATTCCCTCAAGCGAGGCAGAGCTCCTCACGGGCAGCGGGGACCACGCTGCTGTTTTTGCTACACGTTCAACCGTTCCCTAGAAGTTATTTTTAGCTAGATTACCAAAAAGAGGACTAAGAGAGGGAAGTGTGATGAAACTACAGACATAGCCTCTCCAGCTACATTCGACCCCACTTCACTTCCCAGGAACCTCGGGCAAATATTTTGGCAGCCTGGCGCCAGGCTCGCCTAAATTCAATACTCCTTAAATTGTGAAGACTGACTGCAGGGTGAGGTGAAAAGGCAGCACATCGTCACCCCAAGCCAAGAGCTGACAGATATTAAATGGAATATATTCTTAAATATGAAACATTCACTAGCAATAACTGCTGCTTGCTGAGCTCAGTTCTCCTACCAGTCTGCCTGCCTCTTTATTAACAGGGAATTAGGAAGTTCACAGAGAAGAGCAGCAACAAGACCCTGGACTGCCTCAGGAAATAAAGCCAACTCTGTTAATTAAGGACATTAATTAGGATTGGCCCGAGCACAACAATTCCATTTCACAAGAAATCAGGGTGGTTTTGGCACTTTGTTTTGTTGAGCACGTCTGACGGATCTGAAGCCCTTGAAAAGAAAATGCCCGCTTCAGAACAAGCACCAGCTCGGAGCCACGGTCCTCTCAAACGGGCTGCAGGAATTTGAACTCAGGTCTCCCGCATCCCACAAAGCGGTTAGCGAGGCCTCTGAGCGCCCAGCCGGCTTCTGTTCTCATGGCGACACTGCTTTTCCCCCCCTGCCCCGCCAGCCAAAATCCTTTTCACCATGTAAAGTTTCAACCCTCCCGACGACGATCAGCACTGCAGCTTCGCGGCCCAGACCTGCAATGCAGAGTAAGAGCAGGCTGAGAAATGCTGCCAGAGTTACAAAAAAAGCAAGTGGCAGGCAAAGAAGCATTCCCCACGCTCCGAAACCCTCCCTCCAAGGCCCCTGATCCACGGGACAGAGCTCTGCCTGGCAGGGCCGTAATCTCTTCCAGCTCTCAAGGTATTCTGCACAAGTCATATGAGTCTTTGTAAAGAGCCCAAGATGGCTTTGCTCCCCAAAAACCACAGTGGAAAACCCTGGAAACGTAAAGAGCAACCTGTGTTTGAAAGCCTCCCAGAAAGAGCACTGGTAGAAAAGTTTTGGGGGTTTGGGGTTTGTTGTTGTTGTTTTCTTTCCTCCCAGATTTTAACCTTGTTTAGGAACACTCTCCTCCCCTGCTGTTTCCCTCCCCACCGCAGAGGAGTGGTTAACACCAGTCCGAACATCTAGGAATGCTTATAATTGATCCCCAGCTACTGCACATTTTGAAGGAGCAGGAAACAATGAGCAAATCGGCAGCATATTGCTGGTGTGAGTCACACACCRTTACAACATCACTTGTTTGCCCAGCGAGTTTTTATGAAAGGGAACAGTGACAGTCTGATGTGGATGCATTATTCAGGCCGGCRCGCCAACATGAACTTTACCCCAGGAAGGGTGCAGGTGGTAACGTGTCCTTACAAGGGGTTTTTGCCAACGCAGGCTTGTGATTTGTCAGTGCTGACACAGCTGAGGATGGAGCATTTGCACTGGGATGCTCAGGTGGAGGTGGGGGGGGG
>NW_020450307.1:13887-19449 GCF_003343035.1 Apteryx rowi | reverse complement strand
ATAGCTTTCACATTACTTGGCCAAACCAGCTTTCTCAGGTGGAGGTGGGGGGGGGGGGGAAAGGGACATTTAGGCATCACTTTAAGCTCTAGCCAAAGCATTCAGGGAGTGAAAGCTTTAAGCTCCAAGAGTACGCTTCCAACATCTTGCAAAAGTTATTTCTACCAAAAATCCACATAAAAAGGACTTGATCCTCAGTATTTTACATACCTCAAGCTGCCTATGAAGAAAACACACGTTTCACTACTCACATGTTTAATCTTTAGCAGATACTTTTAGATACAGGTTAAGAAACACTGCCAGTTTAAAGACAAAGCAACACAAAGTTACCARCACAACAGACCCTTTGCTTTGTACTTTTGGAAAGTGTCTCCTTGGACAAAAAATAGCCTGGCCAGGGTCACCCTGCAAGTCAGGTCCTACTGCTCACTTCCACTTTTGTTTTCAGGCACCAAGCACACTGCAGAGCCTGATTTGCAGTTAGGCCAGGAGTATTTTGGCTTTAACTATTCCATTTCAAAAAAAAAAAAAAGACACTCAGGCTGGCGAGCTGGAAAAAGCTGATTCCTATTGGCTGTTTTCCATGGGAGAGCCCTGTAAAACCATGCAGCAARTTCTGGTTTTTTTAACCCCTCATTTGGAGCTCAACAGAAAACAGCAGCTTTGTTTGGAGTTTAGAAAAAGCACTTCCCCTTCTCACTTTCGAGCAGTTACTTTTTTCAATAAGCTTCTGTATAGCCTACTTAGAAATATCTAACATCCTTTTTTTCCCCCCGCCCTGCCCCGTTCAGTTGCCACTATCAGAAGGCGTTACACGTGGTAGGGAGATAACCTTTGAACTTGTGACTGCGCTCAAGTCTGACCCGCATCCTTTGGGTGGCTTTGGTTAGACATGCAGTAAAAGTTAAGTTTTTAAGTGAGCGTGAGAGTTTAGCATTAGGGATTAGTTTAGTTTGGTTTGCTATTTCCGGCTTCCTTTGTCACCCGCACGAGGAAGGACGGACACTCAGAGCGTCATCGGGGACCTGCCTGACTCACGCTAGGCTCAGCCTAGGTGACACCTGCAGCAGCACAACAACACGCTCGACCCAGGAACCTGAGTTTAGCTTCATCCCCCAAACTAAGCACAGACTGGGTTAGGAGGCCTTCGCTTTGTTTGCCCTTATCAGGGCACTTTAAACCTGTTTTTTCCTCTAGTGTCATAGGATTCCTAAGGATGCYGCCTGCCTCATGGAATAAGGAAGTGAGTAATCCATTGAGAGTGTCCTGGGAGGGAATTTCAGGAAGATGCACAATTAAAACAGGCCATAAAGATAAGGCATGTAACCCGCTGCAGAGTGCAACATGCCTTGCTTGCAGAGGCACCAAAAGCAGCAGGGCTCTGCCTGCAAGACCGTCAGCAGCCCCGGAGGTTTCCCACGAGCCAAGCTTGCCCTCGGACAACGAGGCTCTGCAGGCAGCGCAGGCACCGGCTGATTCATCCGAATTCAACCCTAACACGTGCTCGGTGTTTTGCAAATAAAGTCTGAGGGAGCAAGTCCTTACTGGTGCGAGCAATCCTCCCCACCCCAGAGCTGTCAGCAAGGTCAGGCCGAGCACGGGTTCGCAGCCTGCTTGCGCTGCGGGACGGCTCCCGTGAAGGTTTCGTGTGACGAAACCACTGCTAACCATTGCCTGGGTAGAGAAACCGGCAAAACAAGAGCCTTTTGCTGGGCAGGAAAAAAAATAAATCCCCCTCTCCAGCACAAAACAGTCCCGTAGGCACAATATCTTCCCCAGCTGCCAGCCATGGTGTAAGCCGACCCTTTTCCCTATTCAAATCCAAGTGCTTTGCATGGGCCAGAGGGCAGCAGGCAACTTCCCGATAAGCTTAAACAAGCATCTCGTGCAAAGCGGGGCCTTGGCGGCTCGCAGGCTCCCCCTTTGCGTCTCGCTGCGAGGAGGCTCGTCCTCCGCAGCCAATGGAGGAAAGTATCCGTAGGAGGTCCCGTCCCGCTTTCGGGATGCTCAAATCCTTCCCTTTTCTCCCTATTCCGGGGAGCCGGAGCCCTGCGTGGGGACGCACGCAGGGACGCGGCCCCCCCCATGGTGCCCCACACCGGCTGGCGCTCGCCGGGAGCCAGCGCGGCGTCACTCGCACGCACAGGGAGGGGCTCGCGGCACGCCGAGGACATGCAGACAGCCTTCCTCCTAATGGAGATGCAGTCCTGCCGGGAAAGATGCTGCATCATGTTTCCCGTGCCGCACGTGGGCGCATGGCCTGCCGTTAAGAGCCGGGTCATGCATGCGTGCATTCGTCCCCTGCCCCCTGCTTCGCCGCTAGCACCGGACACAAAGAAAATTAATGCTGCAGCTTCACAGGAGGAAAGGAGAGAGCGGAGGAGGCCAGTGCCCAGAGATAGCACTGGCTTTGCGCTGGCTCTTGGCCCAGGAAAAGCTTGCTCTGTAAACTATTGCTCGGTAGTACCTGCTAAAAAAGCCACACGCCAGCCACTTCAGACCGGCCAGCACATTGAGCAGGGTGGATGACATGCACCACATCACTGACATTTATGCGTGGGGGAAGCAGGAGAGCTTTTTTGGAGCTGAGATTAGGCAGGAGAGGATAATACACTGCTACCTGCCTCGTAGCAGCGCTGCCGGGATTAGCTGGCGCTTGCACAGAGCTCTGGGGCCATGAGAGTGCTGGAATTGTCATCGCTAAAGCGCCTCGCTCCGAAAGGAAACTCAGAGGCAGAATGGGACTTTCGCGTAATTATTTTTTTAAAGAGGTTAACTGGGGACACGGACAAGAGCTCAGCTCCGCAACTGCTGTTAAATAACAAGTCTTTCTAGCGAGTCTCAGACACTTTCTTATGCAAAGAGCTGGGACAACCCAGGCACCAAGAGGGAGGCTTTGCCATTAATGCCAGGGCTTCGCAGGGCAGGAGAGCAAAACCTCCCCCGTCCCCATCTCCTCCCAGCCTGCATCCAGGCTTCCGGGGCCCTGATCCAACACATTTCCAGACAACCCAGGCATCTTTTTTTAGGCTTTACAGCCCAAAGACCTCGGCAGTCGTCCAGTCTGACCTCCCACGTAACCCAGGCCATCAGATGCCTTGCTTCAGTCAAAAGGGCTCTTTTTGGAAGCACCCACTCTGGATTAAGCACTACCCACGACAGAGTGGCAGATTGTTCCAGTGAGTAATTACTCACTTAAAAACACACACACTTGATTTCTAACCTAATTTATCTAACAGGGCAGTTAAGGATGGAAAGCCAGTGCAGCTCCGACTCCAGCTGCTGCAAGCCTCCGTTTGCGCAGCCAAGATTTGGATTTGGCCTGCAGTGCATCAGACTTCTTTGTTAAGGAAAAGAGCAAGTTTTGCTAATTCCTCCCTCTGCCGCRCCGGCTCTGATGCGCTCCTGGCTGTCACGTCCCCAGGCTCCCATTCCCAACCCACACCTTGCAAGTGCTCCGCGCCGCATGCCAGCCCCCTCTTCCCCCCAGCAATCCCTAAAACCCCACTCATGACAAGACCATAATAAGCTAAATTTTATTTATACATATATATATGTAAATAAAAAGAGCCCATTGCTGCCAAAACACATTCCAAAACCAGGAAAAAAGAGGAAACCTGTAAGTAACATTTCTCAGCTCGACTTAGCAGAGGGGCTGACCCAGAAAACAGCCCAGCACAGACGGGCTGGGAGCCAGCCCGGCTCTCCCTGCCCACAACCAGGGCACCGGGAAGGAAGAACATTTGTTTCAAGTCCTCGCTGACAAAGTCCAGAAGCTGTCTGGGTTCCCACAAATGAGCTTAATTGCAATATGGTTTTCAATTACGCCGGGACAAGGTGTTGTCCGGCACTTGGCTCTGCAGAAAAGCCATCTTCTACTTCCTTCCCTGGAGAAAGCCACATACCTGAATAAAGACCCCTGCCAGAAAGTCAGCTCTGGCCGGCACCTCTCGCCTGGGAGGGAAGCGAGTGCCTCCCTCGACTCAACRACAGCATCTCTAGCAGGGCCAGGTGAGCACGTCTCCCTACCTCCCTCAGCTCCATCCCCGGAGGCTCCGGGCACCCAAGGGTCTAACRCCAGCAAATCAATTGCCAATTAATTCATCTTGCACCTGTTTACGGGCTTGCATCCATGYAAAGCTGCACCAGTTTAACCTACCTCCATTATCAGAAAGCAATTTATTTGAACCAGTTCAAACTCCTTGGTGGTTGCTCTTAATTCAATTCCTCCCCATCGCGCGCCAATTCGAGTTTATATTACCCAAGAATCAATTTAAACTAAATTGATACAAGTCGAGCAGAGAGCGGCCGGGGTTTTGTGTTAATGCAACACAACCCACGTTACACACGCCTCTCGCGGCGCACCCACACGATGCCGTGTTTCAACTGGCCCCGGCCATACCCCAGCATCGCCGCGAGGTCCCAGCGCTGCAGTAACCCCGCCAAGATCTACCCTGGGGTTGCACAACATCAACCTGCCGGGAAGAGGGGGGGCAGAGAGGCTGCGAGTTAGGACCGGGGCCGCCGGCGACGTTTCTCCTCCGGGCTGGCCAGGAGGACAGGATCAGCCCGTCTCCTTGCTCGCTTCCTCTCCATCCTCCTCGCAGCAGAGAGGGAGTATTTATTTGCTCCTTGGCATTTATTTTCTCAGCTCTGCCCCTTCCTTAAACACTTTTTTTTTTWAAAAAAACGTGGCCAAACACAAGTCAGAGAAAACACTGTTTTCCAGGCCACAATACTCAGAGGAGCTTCCTGCTGTGGTTTATTTTTAAAGTCTTGAGTTAAAAAACAAAACCAGCAGCAGCAGAACGAACATGCTATTGCTAACGCCGTCGCACGGAGGGGGACCCCCTCCTCCCAGCTCTACGGCGACAAGAGCCGCCTGCTTCTCTGYGGCAGCCTCCGAACTTTTTTGGGGGCATCGCTGGACCCGCGGCATCACGGTGCCGCTGGRCGTTTGGACAAAGCATCCCTCCGAGCCAGCGCGCGGGGCCGGAGCGGGGAGAGACGCAGCCGAGCCCGGCAGCGGTCTCCGAAGGCAAAGTTGCCCTGACAATATCGCAAGCGATTCGAGGATCGAAAGGAGGAACAGCCGGCCCTTACCCTGGACGCTGCGTGGTACACGAACACACACCAAAAAAATAAAAAGAAGAAATTAATGCCGATGTAATTAGGCTGGGGGAGCTTTAAATGCTGGTATGAGGCCCAACCCAAAGGAAGAATTAACAGAAGCGACGGTGCTTCGTTTCCCCCCCCCGAGGCTCCGCTGGGGTTGTATAATTCACCCAGGGCGGTACGTAACCGCGGCCAACTGGGAGCGRGCGCGTTCCTCCGCGGCGCAGCAGCCTTCGCCTCCCTCGCTCGAGTCCCTCGGGGGGGGGACTTTGGGCCAGGAGCCCCACGAGGGGCAGGGGGAGACCCCAGACCTCCCCCCCCCCAAGCCAGGGGGGGGTTTAAGGGCCAGGGGTGCCCCAAATCCCACCGAGACCCGGGAGGGAGGTGTGGGGCAGCCCGGGGACCCCCACAGCCCCTGAGGGATGGGGGGGCACAAACAGCCCCACC
>NW_020450307.1:7518-13235 GCF_003343035.1 Apteryx rowi | reverse complement strand
GTGTGTGCATGCATGTGCGTGCATGCATGTGCGTGCACGTGTGTGCATGCGTGTGCATGCGTGCATGCGTGTGCCTGTGTGCGCGTGCATGCGTGCGTGCGCATGCACACGCACGTGGCTGCAGCTCGCTGCATGGCTGCGGCGAGGGGTGCTTGCGTGTGGGTGTGTGCACGTACGTGCGTGTGCGCAGATGTGCATGCAAGGACTTCCCTGTTTGMCCGCAGCCGGGGTTTTTTTGCACGTGTGGGTGTGGGTGCATGCAAGAGCTGCCCTGCGTGGCAGTGGCAAGGGGTGTCTGCATGGGTGTGTGCATGCATGCATGCATACGTGTGCATGCATGTGCACGCAAGAGTTTCCCTGCATGGCAGTGGCAAGGGGTGTTTGCATGTGTCCGTGCCTTCGCGTGTGCTCCTGCGTGCCTATGCACGTGTGTGTGTCCGTGCAGGCGCTTCACTGCAAGGCCATGGCRGTGGCTGCTTGTGCATGCACACACGTGTGTGTGTGCGTGCAAGAGCGTCCGTGCCAGGCCTCTCCCAGCGCTGGGTTTCCGCGTGTGCGCACACGTGTGCCCTGGGCATGCACACACTCGCCTGCACGCCTGCCGCGAGCGCTGTTTGCACAGCTGCTGTGTGCTCAGCGCGGCTTTTTCGGGGTCTCCAGCACCCCTTCCGCCCGCCCCACCGGGATCATTTCCCTAAAAAAAAAAAAGGGGGGAACCCGCCGCTGAATAACCTCGCTCTTGCGGCGAATGGCGCTTGCATACTAATACYGGGCAAAGAAAGGGCTGCGAGCGCTCCGGGGCGGCCTGGCGCTCGCGGGCCTGGCCGGAGCCGAAACCGGGAGAGCTGCATGTTAATTCGGGGCGGCGGGAGCTATTGCRAACCTGGGAGTGCTGCAAAAAAAGGGGGGAAAAAAGACAAAAGTCCCAGCGAACGGAGGACGAGGGCGCCCGGCGCCAGCAGCTTCAAAGCAGGGCTCCGAGCCCAGCCGGGCAAATTACCTGCCTCAAGGGGGGGAAAAAAAAAAAACCACTTTTTTTTTGCTTTTTTTTTTTGCCTTTTTTTTTTTCCTTGCTTTTGAGGAGTGGGACAAAGTGGCCGAGTGGCGGCGAGGGGCCGGGGAGGGGTTTCTCGGGGCTGGACGTGAGAGCGCGCACGTCCGCCGGCTCCTCCCAGCCCCCCGACCTGCCTCCCGCCGGGCCGCGAAAGGTGAGGCCGGGGGGTCCCGAGCGGGGAAGCTTCGTCCGCCCCGTTCCCGGAGAAATCCCGCGCGCCTTCCCTGCTCTTTAAAAAAAAAAAAAAAAAGGGGGAAAAAAAGTGGAAAAAAATCGCTATTCCCCACTGGAACAATAGTGGCTGGCACTGGGAAACGGCGTTTCTCGTGCCGGGTTTTTTTCTTTGAAACGGCAGCATTTTTGCCCCGTAGCAGAGCGAAAAAAGTGCAAAAGTTGTACTTTGGGAAAACGGCAAAAATCCARCCCAGGGTGGTGGTGTGTGTGTGTGTGTGTGCGGGGAGGGGGACACGGCATTAAGCAAAGCTGCGTGTTTCTATAAATCACAGCACCTCACTCCCGTCGTGATCCCGATTTTTTTTTTCTTTTTTTTTTTTTCCCCCTCGCTCTTTTGGCATTTTCCGAAGGGAAATTTCGAAAAACGGGCGCCGGCAAGAGCCGGCTTCTGATGAATCGGCATTTGGGGCTGGAAAAGGTTCGGCTGGAGACGCCGGGGCGGCTGCGCTGGCTTTGCCCCAACGGGCAAGTGCTGATGGAAGGGAAAAGCGGTGGCTTGTCCACGCAGCGGCAATAATCTCCGCTTGCGCTGATAAGCCGCCGCCTCGGGGCTTACGGCGGGATTTAGGGACTATTTTGCTAGGCCATTCCTTTGGGGTCGGGGGGCCGGCGAGGTAAAAATAATATCCCGGAGGGCCGGGCTTTTTGGACGTTGCCCGCGCAGGTGTTCGGGCAGCTGGCGGGATTTTCTCGCGCTCGGGCAGCATAGGAGAAACGCGGGGATATCGCGCTGCAAAGCCAAATTTGGCCCCTCCAGAAAAAAAAAATATATATATATATAGAGAGAGAGATGCGGGAGGGTTGAGCCGCCAATTTAGCTGCTTAAAACTCAAAAAATAACCCCGGTCACCGGTGACTCACCGGGCTGGAAGGAGCGGGAAAAAAAACCCGCTCCTGGCCCGGCTCCCGCAATCTCTGCAGCTCACTCGCTTGCCCCGACCCATCCCGGGTTCGAGCCGGCCCCGGAGATATTTAGGCGCTTTAACGCCCCCGAAGCCGGGATTTAACGCCTTTCGCCTCTTGCGTTTCGCTCCGCACCCTTTGAAACGGGGCGAGCAAAGGCCGGAGGTCTGGGAGCGATCCCCGGAGCAGCCGCCCCCCTCGCCGGGCGCCCGAGGCCGCCGAGCCTTGGCCGAAGGCCGCGCTGATAGCGGCTCGGCACGGGGCCGCCCCCGAAACTCGCCGCCGGGAAGATCCCTCCTGGCGGCGGCAATAACCAGGAATAGGCAAAAAAAAACGCCGGACCAGCCCCTATTTTCCCACGGCGCTAGGTCTGAGGGCATTAATTCCCACGCGATCGCTTCTGGTGCAGGCAGCACCCAGGCTCCTCACGGGAAAAAGCAGGGCGGGCACCCGAAAATCCCCCCTAAATCTCTCTTCTTTTTTGGAGGGAAGTGGGAAAACGAGGTTTAACCTGCTGCTCCTCCTCCGGGCATCGCTCGGAGCCGCACCGGAAAGCGTCCACGCAGCCCTTGGAGGCCGAAGGCGCCGAGCTGTGTTCGCTCCCGATGCTTTAAACCATGTGCCGGGGCAAAGGGAGCGTTTCCGCCGCGGCTCGAACCCGAAACGCGTTTGCACCCTCACGGGGGGCGAGAAAGCCCCGGCGCCCGGCTGCTTTGCACCGCGGAAGCGGCCGAAAACGGCCCGGGAAGCGGCCGGCTCCCGCGCCTGCCGAGCAGGGAGCTGTCCCGCCGCCGTCCCGCCGTGCCTCCCAATTAAAGCAATTACCGCCGGGAAATTGCAAAGGCCCCTCTGGAGCAATTAAAGCAAAAGCTCTAACGAGCCCCCGATTAATTGCAAAGAGGCGGAGGGAGAGTCGCCGCTCGGCGGGGCCAGGGCGCACGGGAGCCGGGCACRGAGCGGCCGCGCGGCTTCACCCGCCGCCGCCCCGGGGGAATTTGCAAACTCCAGCGCTTTTTTCCCCCCCGACGGGGCCGTTTCCCGGGAGCCCCCGTGTCCCGACAGGCTCCGCTCTTTGTCGGCATCGCTTCCCGCCGTCGGCTCAGGCCGGGGCTTGCCGCCCGCCTACCTCATGCCGCAGCAATCTGGCGGCGCCCTGCTCCGACGTGCTGCCCGAGCCCCGAGCAACTCATCACACGGGTGTGCGGAGCGGGAATCAGGCAGCGTTCCCGCGCCCCCGCCGGCTCGCGGGACCCGGCGTGCCGCCGATTTTAATTGCACCATATTTCCCCCCCCCCCTTTTTCCAAGTTTTGCACGGCGGGAGCCATGTGGGGAGCAGGGAGGAAGCTTTTCCAGCCCCTGCAGCCGGGGGGGGCTCTTCTCCCCCCGGGTATAAACCCCTCCGCCGGGTGTTTCGGGGCCGGGGTTTCGGCTGATGCTTCGGGAGCTGAGTTGGGCAAACGCCGGCGTGCCGGCGGGGCGACAAAAAAACACCCAAATCCAGGTGGCTTCTCGCTCCCGACACCCCGGCGGCGCTGCCTTCCCCGCTCGTAAAAAAAATCGCAGCAAACCGAAATTATTACTTTTTTTTTTCCTTCCCTTTGTTTTGCTTTTGGCAAAAGCGAGGCGATAAAAAAAAAAAGAAAAGAAAAAGGAGGGCGAAAGCCCGTGGGAGCTGCAGGCCGCCGCTCGCTCGCGCGGTTTGTGCTGCGTTTGCAGAGCGCGGGCGCCGCCGCCGCCTACGTGCCGGCCGCTCCGGTGCTCTCCGGGCAGCGGCGCCCCGAAATCCGGCGAACCGCTTTAAAGGCGGAAAACCGAGCGAGCGTCTCCCCGTCGGCCCGGTTTGCACCGTGCCGCGGGAAAAGGCGCTCAAACGCCCCCCAAAGCCGAAAGCTTTCGGGAAAACCGACCCCGCTTGGGAAGGGGAGAGCTTTATTTCCCGTGTTATTTTCCATACTGGGAGTTTCACGGCATATCGAGAGCGCTGGGCCCTTCCCAGCTCCCAGCTTTTCATTGCACTGATTTTGGGGAATTTTCGCAATGCTTTAGGCGGACGCGGGAGGCTCCGCGGCTGGACCCAGCGCTCGCCTATTTTCACAGCCCCCCGCAGCGAAGGTTTTTCCGTCTCTTCCCTTCGCCGGGCCCGAGACTTCCTCCGCCTCGGCCCGGCTTCCTGGCCCGGCTGTTTATTCCCTTCCCACTGCCGATCCCGGATTTCTTTGTTCGGCCCGCCGTAATTTTCCACTGCGTCCGAATGCAGCCGTGTCCCCCCGTGGCGCCGGGGGTCCAGCGATGGTTTAGCACCGGCTCCGCCGCGTTCGGGTTGCACGAGTGATCGCGCTTTTTTTCTGTGCTGGAAAAAAGGGGAAAAAAACACCTTTTCATCAAAAAAATCACATCGCATCGTATGCGTCAGGTTTAGACGCACCGGGCTCGGGCATCGCTTGCTTTTTTTCGGTAAAGCCCCCGTTTGGGCCGAGCAGCATCGCCGAAGCGCCGGCCCGGGGCCAAACGAATGGTTCAACCTCGCCGCGAGGGGAAAAAAGTCCTGGAAAAGAAGGGAAATAAAAAAGAAAACCACAAAAGATGCAGGGAAAAGCTGTTTCTCCCCCAAAATGAGGATGCTTCCCGCGGGGCCCCGTTTCGGCAGGGTTTCTGATCAGGGCCGGAGCATTGCTGAGGGTCTATATACATATATATATATATACACACATATATATATATTTATATATATGCATATGCATATATGTATACAGCTGTGCTTGCCCAGCGAGGGCTGAGCCCCGGCCCCGTCGGAGCGGCGCGGCTGAGCCCGGCGCGACTCGTGACGCGTGTGGCCTTTCCTAAGGCGCTTTAATCCGAGCAGGCTTTGGCCCCTCGCTGCAGGCATTAACATTTTTGGGAGATTATTGCCGGCCTCCACGGGACTCGGCGAGAGTCCAAGGGGTTTTCCAAGGGATTTTTCCAAGGGTTTTTTTTTTTTTTGGATGCCTACTTTTTGGGGGGTTTTCCCCCCTCTTCCCACAAGGAGCAAAACACCAGCGTGGCCGAAAAAACACCGTGTGGGGCGTCCGCGGGGTCAGTAAAATTCCAGGTGCCGGTGGTGGGGCTGGGGCGGGCGCCGGCTGTTTGTTCCCGCAGGAAGCACTGCCRGAGGCTCCCGCGCCCCCGCGGGCGGGATGCGCATTGTCCCGCGGCGCTGTGCCGCCCCGGCTTCCCGCCCCGGGCGCTGGGGACGGCGCGGGCAGAACAAAGCGGCCGGTGCCCCCCGCCGGGATCGGGATCGGGCCGGGATCGGGGCCGGCTCGCTGAGCCCGGACGGCACGCGCTGTTTGCACATGTTTTCGGCCCGGTTCCCTGGAAAATGCCGCTTCAGTGGGGCCTTTCCCAGGGCGTAAAGGGCAGTATTGCTGCAAATCCCGCTCTCCCCAAGGAGCCAGCGCAGCACTGCACATCTCCAGCCCAACGTTGCACATCTCCAGCCCAACTTTGCACTTCTCCAGCCCAACGTTGCACATCTCCAGCCCA
>NW_020450307.1:3294-6193 GCF_003343035.1 Apteryx rowi | reverse complement strand
TGCACATCTCCAGCCCAACATTGCACATCTCCAGCCCAGCATTGCACATCTGCAGCCCAGCATTGCACATCTCCAGCCCAACACTGCACATCTCCAGTCCAGCACTGCACATCTCCAGCCCAGCACTGCACATCTGCAGCCCAACACTGAACATCTGCAGCCCAACACTGCACATCTCCAGCCCAACATTGCACATCTCCAGCCCAACTTTGCACATCTCCAGCTCGGCATTGCACATCTCCAGCCCAACATTACACATCTCCAGCCCAACATTGCACATCTCCAGCCCAGCACTGCACTTCTCCAGCCCAACATTGCACATCTGCAGCCCAAAATTGCACATCTCCAGCCCAGCATTGCACATCTCCAGCCCAGCATTGCACATCTCCAGCCCAACGTTGCACATCTCCAGCCCAGCACTGCACATCTCCAGCCCAACACTGCACATCTCCAGCCCAACGTTGCACATCTCCAGCCCAGCACTGCACATCTCCAGCCCAACACTGCACATCTCCCGCCCAGCGGTGTTTAGCCCAGCTCCGCAAACACCTCGGCTAGCGTTGCACGTATCTTTAGGCCGGCTCATGCACCAGGCTAGCGTGATTTCGGCCAGCGGAAAGGAGAGGGTGAGAACTCAGGCAGTGAAAAGGAAGCTAAAAAATCGAGGAAGGCCTAGGCGATATTCCCGTCCCCCTCCGGAACAGGACACCTAGCCTGGATTCGGGGTCCCCAACCATGGCGAGAGCACCAGGCCCACGGCGGGTGGCTGCAACAACCCCCCCAGCTCTTTCCCGGGCTCCCCCTGCAAAAAAAAAAAGGAGAAAAAAAAAGGCCTGGAAGATGTTTCCTGTGCTAGCGGCTGCGTGTTTATTTTGACAATTTTTCTGGCCCACTACCCGCGGACGGCGTTGACGGGACGCGGCGGGGGCGCGAGGGGCGCAGGCTCCGGCGGCCCCGCCGCCTCGAGACAAAACCCGCTTTCCTGCCATTGAATTGCTTTTCAAAGCGTTCCCGCCGGCACGGCACGGCACGGCACGGCACGGCACGGCACGGCGGCTCCCGGCCCTGACTCCCAGCCCGCGCCGGGGCCTCCTCCCGGCCGCCGAGCCGAACCGNGACTCCCAGCCCGCGCCGGGGCCTCCTCCCGGCCGCCGAGCCGAACCGAACCCGTGCCGTGCCCGCCGCGACGGGCAGCTCCCGGCCGCCGGCAGCTTCGGGKGGGTTTTAGCACCTGGACGGTCGGGCGAAGATCGCGGAGGCGACGGCGCCCGGCGGTGCGCGTCCCCGGCTGGATGCACCGCGTTACCTCGAGGTTTATTCTGCTCGTTTACGAGCCGCCGCCGGGTTTTTCCCCCCCCCTCCCCGAGCAGTGTAAATAAATCGAGGACAACCTTGCTGCAGGGGGTCTATTTTTCCTGCCTTCACCTCCTCCTCCCTTGCTTGATTTGGCCCGTGTTTCTGGCCGGGGCGATGAACCTGGACGGCTCCGGCGGCGCGTCCCGGTCCCGCGCGCCCACCGCCGGGGCCACTTGCTCCCAGCTCCAACCTGCCACCGGCTTTTTCCTCGCCCAGGCTTGACGGCGCCCCGAAAATCACTGGTTTTCCCACGCCCTGGCGCTCACAGCTTCGGCTCCCATGCGGAGCCGGTGCGGGAAAGTGCCGCCGTGGCAGCAAATCCCGGCCAAACTCCATGCTTTCTGCTCCCAGCCAGCACCATCTGCACCCATGGAGATAGATTTTATATATATATATATACATATATATACACATATATATATTTAAAATCAAGGGGACCTTTTAACCCTCTAAAATGTGCCCCCCGCCTCGACCGCCTTTCCCGAAGCGCGGGAAAGTCTCGGCACAGTTTCTTAACCGACGGCGACTTGGTGGGAGCAAAACCATTTTTAAATCACGGGTTTTTATTATCGTTAGCACCCGCTCGTAATTCAGGCGCTTTGGGCCCGTTGCCGCGGCCGGGCCCGGTCCGGACCCCAAGCCGCTCTCCCCAGCTCCGGTTTTAGCGCGTTGGAAATCGGTTTTCAATCCTTTCCCGGGCCCCGCTGCGGGAAATCCCGGGAGCAGAGTAGCCCCGTTAGGAGACGCAAGGTGGGAATATTTATGGCATGCTTTCCATTTTCCAGGCGGCTTTTTGGCATTTTTGACGACCCCGGCCTGGCATCCTCCGTGGATATTTGCCGCTCGGATGGAAAACCGCAGCTCCCGGCGCATCCAGGCTCCAGCGCTGCTCTGGCCTGGCTTATTAAAGAGGAGGAAAAGGAGTCGTGTAAATAAACTCAAGCTCTTTCCAAACCCAAGCTGTAATAAAAGATGGGAAGTCTGGGGGGGATTCTGGTGTGGGAAAGGTTTTCCTATTTCCCCTTCCCACCCGAAATTTGGGGAAACGGCAGCTCCTTGCCCTGCTGAGGCTTCGGCCAGCCGCTACAGGTGGTTCATCAGTCGTTAGGAAACTCAGCTGATCGTCTATAAATGCTCCCGAAATGGGGAGCAGCAGGCAAGTGTTTGCAGCTGTGGAGTGGGTTTTGGGAGCTGTGAGTCTCCCGTGGGAGGGAAAACAGCATGGGGCAAAGCTCCTGGATTTCTGCTCCCCTCCTATGGATGCCGGGTGAGAAGGACCCCCCTGGTTCGCAGCCGAGCGTGTGGGGAAACAGGTTTGGCTTTGGTGGGGGGCTGCGCGTGAAGCCTCCTGATTTAAGGCTGGAATACGGGGCAGGCTGAGGGCAGGGTGGGACGAGCCCCAGGATTAGTAGGACCAGGCCAGTGCAAGAGGAGCATCCTCCAGGCATCCCCATCGCGTTCCCATTGCCTTCTCAGTGCATTCCCATTGCACCCCCATCGCGTTCCCATTGCCCTCTCAGTGCATTCCCATTGCACCCCCATC
>NW_020450307.1:0-2679 GCF_003343035.1 Apteryx rowi | reverse complement strand
ATTCCCATTGCACCCCCATCGCGTTCCCATTGCCCTCTCAGTGCATTCCCATTGCACCCCCATCGCGTTCCCATTGCCCTCTCAGTGCATTCCCAAGGCATCCTCAATGCTCCCTGGTCCTGCTTTTTGGGGGTGGAAGAGCCGTTTCCCACCGGCACGGCACAGAGGACTGCGGATACCCCCGGGAAAAAGCCCCCGGGGCTCCCACTGGCTGCCGGCCCTCGTTAGCGCTCATTAGCGCCGCGTCCGTCTCGCCGCACCGACGGGCTGCTTGGTTTCACCGCCGGGCTGTCGGAGCCCATTAGGAGCCGGCGTGCTGGGAACRGCACCGGGCTCTGGGCATCAAAGGCACCGGCCCGGCCGGCTCCAGCGGGGCAGAATAATTTAATCGAGGGGCCGGCGGCGTCCCGGCCGTGCCAAAAAAACAATCCCGCCCGAGGTGTTTTGCGGTTTCTCCTGCGGCCCCGGGAGCCGCGTCTGGGCGCGTTAATTAACGCGGGGCGGCCGGGCCCCAATTAAACGGGCTGCGGGGAAGGGGAGGCGCGCAGGCACCGCGTGAAGCCCCGCCGCGCTGGCGGAGGCTGCCGAAACTCGTGACGCGGGCGGCGTTACCCCCGCGGCCTCCAGGCCCCGGCGAGCGTTGCGATTCCCAGCGTTGCGATTTCTGGCATCGCGGTTCCGCTGTTGCGGTTCCCAGCGTTGCAATTCCCGGCGTTGCCGTTCCACTGTTGCAGTTTGCAGCGTTGCCGCTCTCAGAGTTGCAATTTCCCGGCGTTGCCATTTCCAGCATCGCTGCTCCTGGCGTTGCAATTCCCAGCAATGCAATTCCAGCATTGCAGCCCCTAGCGTTGCATTTAGGGAAATGCTCGTGCTCGTTATCATGCCAGGGACTGGGAATCTTTCCATTCCTTCTCTCGGGACAGTGACAAAGTGACCCRTGCGCACCCGGGCCTAAATCCTCCTGGGAAGGGTTTATTCGCTGCTTAGGAAACCAAAAATCTCTTTTTGAGCCCATTTTCCCCAAATGCTTCTGCAACCGCCTGGGGGAATTTGGTCACTGATTCCCCCGGAGTGAGAAAATCGGGGCTGGGCACCGGATTCGGTGGCATTGGCAAGGCAAATCCCTCGCTGGGACTGGTGCGCGAAGCGGGTGCCAGCAGCGCCGCATCCCTGCTCCGCTCGCGCGTGTCCCCGGCACAGCCGGAGCCGCTTCCGACCTAATTGGCGCCCTTTAAATGCCGTGCTAATGAGACCCGGAGGAGCGATACCCGGGAGGGGGGCAATCGGCTCAGCGGATCGAGATCCCTAAAAAGGCCCTCGCTTCCCCGCGCGCGTCACTTTAGCAGCTCCCGGATTACTCGGGATTTGCACGCCCGGAGGAGCGCGGCGCGCGTCACCCTGCGGCTGCTGCAAATGAATTGCGAGGAGTTTCGCGCCCCCGGAGCCGGAGAGGGGGACAGAGCCGACACCAAGCGGATGGAAATCGCGATTCCCGCCGGGAAAGCGGCGAGCGGAGGCAAAACGGCAAAACTCGGGGAATTGCACGAGAAACGCAGCCCGGCGGAGGGCCGYGCCGGCCGGGCGCCGCTCGGCTCGCTGCTGCTGCTGCTGCGCTTCGGGGATAAAGCACCGAGGATCCGGCACGTTTCCCCGAGCCGCGGGGCCTCTCCGGTTCCCGCAGCGTTTCGGGGCGCCCCAAGAAAAGGGCCTTTTTGGGTGCTTGGCGCTGGCTTTTCCCAGGCGCCCGCGCGGGAAGAGCGAACGCGGGAGGCAGGCGTAAGCGCGGGGAGGGAGCCGCGTGCCGCCGGGCGGTTTCCTTTGGAAAACTACCCGATTCCAGACCCAAAAAGCCACAAAAAAAAATAGGAATGGCGAGCTCAATGCGCTTACATAACAGCGGTCCGTCCCCTTCCCCGGCTCCGCCGGCGTCGTGCCAGCGGGCGCCGTGCCGGAGCGGGCGCCGCCGGGGGGTCCGGGGCGGGGGGGGCCCTGCTGCCTTCGGCCTCGCGCGGCTTTTGAGTAGCTTTCCACCAAAACGGGGGGGGGGAAAAGATAAGTAATAAGGGCGAGGAGGGGGATTTCCCGCGGAGGGSGACCCGCGGGAGCAGCAGCGCCGAGGGCGCCCGGGGAAGCGTCTCCCGGGGCGGATTATTGAAACCGGCGCTGCGGCGGCTCCCTCCGGATCGGGCCGGTGCCCTCGGGAGCGTCGGAGAGCCGGGGCGTCGAAGCGAGCCGCTCGCAGCCCATCCCAAAGGATGCCGGGGCAGGGCCGGCTCGGGATCCCCCTTTCCCCGCCGCCGGCGGTCGGGAAGGTCGGAGCCTTGTGAAATTGGGCTGAACTTGGCTTTATTGGGGAGAAGGACCAAGGCGGCTCCGTGCGCACGGGAGCAAAGGGGGAGCCCGGGGCATCCGAAACCCTCCCGCCGCTGCCCTACGGATGCCCCRTGTCGCAGGAATAACGGGAAAAGCCGCGGATGCTCGTAATGCTCGTAGCCCCCCCTCCCTCCCTCCCCCCGGGCTCCGGTGCGGCGTTGGGGCGAGCCGCTCGGCGGACGTGAGCCGGGTCCGGGCCCGGCTCGCGGCGGGAGCTATCCGGCCCCATTGTTCCCGCGTCCGTGCTTTGTCTCGCTGGGAACGGGCGCCCCGTCTTATCCGCGCAAACATTTTTTTTTGGGGGGG
>NW_020450306.1:0-1126 GCF_003343035.1 Apteryx rowi | reverse complement strand
GTCTGCCCTGTGCCACGGTGATGGGCACGGCACAGCTGGCAATGCTGGGTGTGTCTGCCCTGTGCCACGGTGATGGGCAACGGCACAGCCAGCAACCTGGGAAGTCCCTTGAAATGCAGCTGGCCCCGTGCCATGGTGATGGGCAMAGTGTGACTAGCAACACCGGGCATCTGCCCTGTGCCACGGTGATGGGCATGGCACAGCTGGCAATGCTGGGTGTGTCTGCCCTGTGCCACGGTGATGGGCAACGGTGCAGCTGGCAGCCTGGGAATCCCCCAAAATAGAGCCAGCCCCGTGCCAYGGTGATGGGCACAGTGTGACTGGCAACCCTGGACGTCTGCCCTGTGCCATGGTGATGGGCAYGGTGCAGCCGGCAGCCTGGGAATCCCCCAAAATAGAGCCAGCCCCGTGCCAYGGTGATGGGCACAATGTGGCTGCTGATGCCGGGCATCTGCCCTGTGCCACGGTGATGGGCACAGCATGGCCACTAACCCTGAAATGTAGCCGGGCTTGTGCCATGGAGCTGGGCACGGTGCTTTTGGCAACATGGGCATCCGCCCTGTGCCACGGTGATGGGCATGGTGCAGCCAGCAGCCTGGGTATTCCTGAAACAGAGCCAGACCTGTGCCATGGTGATGGGCACAGCAAGGCTGGCAACACCAGGTGTCTGCCCTGTGCCACGGTGATGGGCACGGTACAGCTGGCAGCCTGGGAATTCCCCAAAATGGAGCTGGCTCTGTGCCACGGTGATGGGCACAACGTGGCTGGCGATGCCGGGCATCTGCCCTGTGYCATGGTGATGGGCACGGTGCAGCAGTGCCAGGGCCGAGAGGGGTGGCATGGGGTGCCTGGAATAACCCTGGTGGGTGGCCCCAGCCCGGCCTGGTCCGGTGGCACCCACGGGACCGCAGCTGCTCCTGGCGGCGTCTCAACCCAGCCCTGGCACCACCACAGCCCGGCCAGCCCGTGGCAGCACCACCCGGGCAGTGCGGTGGGATGGGTGCTGGGTGCACCCCACGGCCCCATGCCACATCCTGCACCCCCATGTGTCCCCATGCCACGTCCTGCACCCCCGGGTGTCCCCGTGCCAGCCCTGCACCCCCAGGTGTCCCTGTGCAAGGGCCTG
>NW_020450305.1:0-1133 GCF_003343035.1 Apteryx rowi | reverse complement strand
TAATCAAGGGACATGCAAGTGGCCCAGGTGAGCTTCTCCTCTCCTCTCACTTCAGCCTCAGCACCTGACAGACCAGCTCGATGCATATTGCTGATGTTTGTGTTTGTGAAGTCATTCGGGCTCAGTATCTGCGAGGCCACCAGCAGACACATTGCTTCTTTTTGTACAGGTGCGTGAGCACCTGGTAGAGCAGCAGTATGGAGGTTAGTGCTGTTTGTGCTTCTGGGGATCGTGTGCCTCAGTCCATGATAGGCCAGCAGCAGGCGCATGGCTTCAGTGCAGACTGTGAGGTCACTTTTCTTTGAGTGTTCAGAGGCCAATGGGAGGCCCATGGCTGCTGTTTGTGGTTGTGAGGTCACTTGTGGCTCAGTGCCTGGTCGGCCAGTGCTAGGCCCATGGCTGCTGTTTGTGATTGTGAGGTCACTTGTGGCTCAGTGCTTGATAGGCCAGTGCTGGTCATGTGGCTGCTGTTTGTGGTTGTGAGGTCAGTGGTGCTTCAGTGCCTGATAGGCCAGTGCTAGTGTTATGGAAAATCAGGCTCGCCGGCCTCCATAACAGGGTCTGACCCTAGGTTCCCGCTGAGGCAGAAGTTCGAAGTCAGACTGAAGTGAAATAAAATTTAATGATACACGTGCAGTAATTACAGCTCGAGCCGGGTGCCTCTGAAGAGGGACCCCGAACAAAGAAATCCCTGGGCAATTATACTCTTACAATCTAATTTCCCAACCCCTTAAGCGATAGTTTGGACCAATAGTAATAGTTAGGTCTGGGTTCTTCCCCTTCTTCATTGGGCCCCTTCATTGTCTCTAGGCAGGCTGTTTCTTATCTTCAAGATTTGCTACTCCTGCTGTCTGTGTAACTTCTTTATCCATCCAGCTTGAACCGGCTCTGGGGCCCCCTTTTACTTATCTAAGTAAAACTTCACAGCTTGAGGCCTAAGGTTTCAGCAAATAGATCAACTAATGCTAAGCAAGTTATGCTAAGCGATTAATTCTAGACAGCTTCAGTCCGATATTCTCTAACAGAAATTAAGAAAAAGATTTAAAGCAAAGAAATGTTTTCTTATGCTTTCCAGCTTTTTTGTGTGTTCTTAGTGTCTTTCTTGATTTGTTCTGTTTCAGTCTACTAGTCTT
>NW_020450304.1:0-1149 GCF_003343035.1 Apteryx rowi | reverse complement strand
ACCTCAGCTGACAGAAACCACCAAACCGTGAGCAGCCCTGGCTCGCACCAGGATGCTCCAAGGAGGGAACATGGTCACCAACAGTCCTCAGTCAGCTCTCCCAGAAGGACACCGTGATGGCAGGCTGGGCTCTGGGAGCAGAACACTGCTCTCTCCAGACACCTCCTCCCATGCTAAGCAGAAAAACACTGGTGCCACCACCTGGTTCCACCACAGGGTATCTCGCACTGGAACACACTTCTACCCCCTCACCTCACAAAGGGTCGCCAGCCAACATGCGCCTCTGCATCAGTGACACACAGGGCACAGCACCACACAGGGCAGCAGGCAGGGCACCCCCAAGCTCCCCAACACACAGAAAGCCCAACTCTCCAGCCCTTCCATTCCCTCCTAGGCCTCCAAGGCCTTGCAACACGCACTTCCTCTGAACACCCACTCAAAACCCGGGGCCTGCTCACTTCCCACCTCCAGGAAGCAGAGAACAAGTGCTTTCACAGGGGCTCATCAGGCCAGCTTTTGCCTCTCGCTTGTGCCTCAACTTCTCTGAACAAGAAATCACTTTCAAAATGTGGCCCATACCTTTTCGGGACGTGACATTCCTTCTGCCTCCTCCAACAGCCTTTGCACCCATTCTCCAATGACTGCATACGTGGACAGAAAACCAGAGACCTCTAATGTGTTACACTTCTAAATGTGTCATAAAAGCAGGTGGACACCTGAAAGACAGAGACAGGATTCAGACCTGGCAGGAAAATCTCACAAGCTCCCTGCTGTTTTGACAGGGGCAATTTCTAAAGCACACACACCCTGGCAACAAGAGATTAATAACACCACTGCTCACACCAGCACCAGATTCCTTTAGCAGCCTCAAAAGTCTACTTAGACTCCCTAGCTGACTGGGAGGAGGCTGCAAGCTTCTGCTTAGCAAAAAGTGGAAAGTCAAACTCCATCTCCATGTTCCCCCCAAACATCATCCGCATTTGAAATGTAGCAGTACTAACTCAGGATGACGGAGTGGAATCAAATTTGTGCCAGATGATGTGGAATATCAACTTCTGCCTGATTAATGAGTTGCATTTCTGTATTGCTGTAGAGCTCTGCAGGGGTCAATCCCTCCTCTGAGCACACGCAACAAACCCAGAAGTGACC
>NW_020450303.1:0-1079 GCF_003343035.1 Apteryx rowi | reverse complement strand
CAGTGGTAGACAGATGAACAGAAGGCCTCTGGATCAGACAGATGGACTTTGTGCCTGTGGAGATGAATTGCAGCAGTTGTGTACAAACACGAGTGTCACAGATAGAACGCCCAAAGCACATGAGTTGTCTTAGATTGGATATTGCTTGTGACTAGAGCTGGGCAGCTTCTTGCTGCTAAAATATTAGCAACTGAATCTGTTTCTTCAGTGCCTCCTTGAGCTCCTTGTTCCTCATGCTGTAGATGAGGGGATTCACTGCTGGAGGCACCACTGCATACAGAACAGACACCACCAGATCCAGAGCTGGGGAGGAGGTGGAGGGGGGCTTCAGGTAGGCAAAAAATGAGGTGCTTAAAAGCAAGGCGACCACGGCCAGGTGAGGGAGGCACATGGAAAAGGCTTTGTGCTGGCCCTGCTCAGAGGGGAACCTCAGCACAGCTGTGAAGATCTGCACATAGGACAGCACAATGAAAACAAAACACCCAAAAGCTAAACAAATACTAAGCACAATAAGCTCAACTTCCCTGAAGTAGGAGTCTGAGCAGGAGAGCTTGAGGATGTGGGGAATTTCACAGAAGAACTGCTCCACAACATTGCCTTGGCAGAGTGGTATTGAAAATGTGTTTCCAGTGTGCAGGACAGCATTGAGAAAACCACTGGTCCAAGCAGCTGCTGCCATTTTGACACAAGCTCTGTTGCCCATGAGTGTGCTGTAGTGCAGCGGTTTGCAAATGGCAATGTAGCGGTCATATGCCATGATGGTGAGAATAAAATATTCAGCCGAAATCAAGAAGAAAAACAAAAAGACCTGGGCAGCACATCCAGAGTAGGAAATGGCCCTTGTGTTCCAGAGGGAATTGGCCATGGATTTGGGGACAGTGGTGGAAATGGTGCCAAGGTCGAGGAGGGAGAGGTTGAGGAGGTGTGGGGTGTGTGGGGGTGTGGAGGTGGTGGTCACAGGCTACGGCTGTGATGATGAGGCCGTTGGCCAGGAGGGCAGCCAGGTAGATGCCCAGGAAGAGGGAGAAGTGCAAGAGCTGCAGCTCCCGTGTGTCTGTAAATGCCAGGAGGAGGAACTC
>NW_020450302.1:0-1139 GCF_003343035.1 Apteryx rowi | reverse complement strand
CTTCATCTCAGTCCCTGGGAAGGTGATGGAGCAAATCCTCCTGGAAACCATCTCCAAGCATAGGAAGGGCAAGGCCTGTAAGAGGCAGCATGCATTGACGAAGGGGAAATGGAAAGCATGCCTGACCAACCTGATTGCCTTCTGCCATAAGATGAATGCCTGTGTGCACAAGGGGAAAGCAGGGGATTTTGTGAACCTTCCCTTTAGCCAGGCCTTTTGCATAGTCCCCCAGAGTCTCCTTAGAGGCAAATTGTTGAGCTCTACCCTGGATCAATGGACCAGAAGGCAGGTGGAAGATTGGCTGGACCATCAGGCTGAAACACTGTGATCAGTGGTACAAGTTCCAAGTGGCAGCCAGTTCCTAGTGGCATTCCTCAGTGATCAACATGTGGGGCAGGACAGGTCAACACCTTTATGAATGGTCTGCACAATGGATGGAGTGCACTCTCAGCACCCTTGTGGACAATGCATAAGTGGGGGGAGCCCCTGGGCAACCTCATCTAGTTCCCTCTGCATTGACCAGGACGGCTGGGACTAGGTGACGTCCAGAGGTGTCATCCACCCTAAGTGCCATAATTCAGTGAATCTTTCCTTGGAGAGCTCTGTAAAGAGAGAAGAGGCCGAGGAAGAAGAAAGAACAGAGAGGCGGAAGAAGACAGCTGAAACATGACAGTTTAAATAAAGTAGTTCCTCAGAACAAAGTTTCTCCATTCAGAGTGCTGGTAGCAAATGTATTTTGATGAATAATGTGTGTATATGTGCATAAATACATGCATACATACATGTATATACACACACACACATTATACATATATACTCACACATACACACACACACACACACACACACACACACTCGCATAGATAGGCTAATTCCTGTAGTGCATGAACATGGTGCTGTCAATTATAACAAAGAAAAAAATATATGGCAATGGTAAAAATTGTGTGAAGTTTTGGAAACGAGGATTTCTTGTCAATTGTTGCAGTGAGTTATTTTTTGAGAAGATCTCAACTTATGACTAGGATCTACTTTTGGGGCTTGATTCATTTGACCACAGAGAGAGGCTATTGCTGCCTGAGATGCCCTGGGGTAGCTGTGTTGCCATGTGGTGCTGGAACTTTTGGCGGTGGCTCCTGCGG
>NW_020450301.1:0-1118 GCF_003343035.1 Apteryx rowi | reverse complement strand
AGGGACATCAGAGGACATGGAGGGACATTGGGGGACCCGTAGGGACACGGGGGACGTCAGGGGACACCAGGGACACGGGGGACGTCAGGGGACGTGGGGGATGTGGAGGACGTGGGACATGGGGGACACCGGGGACACTGGGGGGCAGGTAGGGACGTGGGGAATGCAGGGGACACCGGGGGACATGGGGGACACCGGGGGACGCGGGGTCACGCTGGCAGTGTCTCTTCCCCGCTCTGCCGCCTGGGGACGTGGCCGTCCCGCCCCTGTCCCCGTGTCCCCATGGGCGATGTCCCCTCGCCTCGATGACGTCCCCACGTCCCCGTGTCCCCATGGGTGATGTCCCCTCACCCTGGTGACATCCCCATGTCCCCATGGGTGATGTTTCCTCACCCCAGTGATGTCCCCAGGTCCCCGTGGGCGATGTCCCCTCGCCTCGGCACCGTCCCCATGTCCCCGTATCCCTGCGGGTGACATCCCCATGTCCCCATGGGTGATGTCTCCTCACCCCAGCGATGTCCCCATGTCCCCATGGGTGACGTCTCCTCACCCCAGTGGCGTCCCCGCGGGCGATGTCCCCTCACCTTGGCGCCGTCCCCATGTCCTCGTGTCCCCATGGGTGATGTCCCCTCACCCCAGTGACGTCCCCAGGTCCTTGTGTCCCCATGGGCGATGTCCCCTCGCCTTGGTCATGTCCCCGTGTCCCCATGGGTGACATCCCCTCACCCCAGCGGCGTCCCTGCGTCCCCATGGGTGATGTCCCCTCGCCTCGGTGCCGTCCCCATGTCCCCACGTCCCCATGGGTGATGTCCCCTCACCTTGGTGATGTCCCCACGGGTGACGTCTCCTCGCCCTAGTGACTGTGTCCCCGCGGGTGACGTCCCCTCGCCTCGGCGCCGTCCCCATGTCCCCACGTCCCCATGGGCGAYGTCCCCTCGCCTCGGTGCCGTCCCCATGTGTGATGTCTCCTCGCCTCGGCGCCGTCCCCGTGTCCCCATGGGTGACGTCCTCTCACCCCAGTGACGTCCCCGCGTCCCCGTGGGCGACGTCCCCTCGCCTCGGTGCCATCCCCATGTGTGATGTCTCCTCGCCTCGGCGCTGTCCCCATGTCCCCATGG
>NW_020450300.1:0-1187 GCF_003343035.1 Apteryx rowi | reverse complement strand
TCTGGATTCCCGTGGAGAGAGACTGATTTCAGCAGTGTGCTTTATCCTCTCAGAGGACAGAGGTGGAGAGAGGTGGCAACGTTGCCCTCTGTCAAGCCCTATTGCTGTGCCATTACTAGGCAGGAGACCTGGASAGGGACAGGGAGGGCTTCATTTCCCCTGCATAGGGCAGTAATTCAGAGGAGGAAATGCAGGCGTTTAATCTCAGTTTAGAAAGCCTTGGGCAGAGGGGGATGCAGCTCTCACCCATGCTGTGACTGGAAGGCAGGCAAGAGAGGGTCGGATAGCAGCAGAGAGAGACACTCAGGGTTCATGAGGGGTTAAACAGGATAGGTTTAATAAAGGACTTACACTACAGTCTGCATGGGGAGCCCCGGGAACTGCATGGAGGGGTCGCCTATGGGAGGCTGCTGGAGGCACAGGTCAGACACACGGGTTGGATGTCCAGGTGGGATTTGACTCGTTGTTCCTAAGGGCCCCTGAAATCTACTAGAACTATTTCCTTAGCTCACCTGTGCTAACCTTGAGTAGCTACTGTCTGGGAAGCAGCTAGACTTTGTGGACAGAACGGAATATGCATGCCTGGCCCTGATGGGAACTTTGTCAGTGTGTAGTTTCATATGCTGGGCCTGCTGCCACGTACTCTGCCAGTCACTGACTCCTCGCCAGATCTTCCACAGGTGTTCTCACTACAATACAGCTAATAAACAATAACATGCACTCAACTACCTCCAGTGAGGTTTGCTTTCCCCAAGGGATAGCCTGATTAGAATTTTTTTTAATAGATTTTAATAGGAAATACTTCATAGAAACAGAATTGAGGACTTGCCTAAAGGGACAGACTACTGAAAAGCGGAGCAAGCTTTAAACACCCTGAAATGCAACTCAGCAGCTGGGTTCAGTTTTGTTCATTTGAATGAACAAAGAGGAACGGGAGGTGTCACAATATTATAATGTCCAGATAGGGTGCTGCAAAGGGGATGTCAGAAATCGTCAATTGAATCAGGACGTGCAGAAACAGAAGGGAGAGCCATACAACTTCTGGGCATCCCTGGCTGTGCCAGGGGCTGTGCTGCTCTTGGGGATCCCGAACTGGGCAGTGTTACTGTACAAACATCTGGAAAACACTCTATCCAAGCCCCTAGAGAAGAGGGATTTTCTTGGGCACTCAGGGCAACCCATGCAGG
>NW_020450299.1:0-1070 GCF_003343035.1 Apteryx rowi | reverse complement strand
GCCTTGCAGAGGTGTTGACTTGAGTGTTTGGTAGAACAGGTAGTTTTCTCGGGCTGTCATCTGTGATCCTTGGTTTTGTAGAGGATGCTGTTTGCCTGAGAAGTTGCACRGTGGCCAGCTGTGCTGAGTCCTTTGCCTTTTGGGGTAGCACTTGAGGGAATTTTGGAGGTGTTGTTTCTGTGGTTGCTGGCAGAGGAGTGGCATGTTGCCTAATGGGTTTCTTGGGCAATTCTGCTTTGCTGAGAATTGTTTTTTGTGGAGGAGAAATCTTTTTGCCCATCCCTTCTGCTGTCAGTTTTTGAGGTTTCGAAGAACTCTTCAGATTTCCTTGCTTAGACGCTTCAGCCCAGTCAATCTGTGATGTTAAYYGTATGCAACTGCCCTTCAGTTTTTTAAAGCCCGACTCCATCTCAGGGAGTACCTTTGTTACCGGAACCGGGGTAAATCCAAGTTTCTCTGAAAGTGATTGTTCATGCTTATCATTGTGTAATATGTTCCTGACCGCCTTTTCCACAAGAGACTCGATAATCTCCTCTTGACTTTGGAAATGCTTGCCTCCTCCCGACGGATCCTTCCTTGCCACCCTTTTAGCAAGCAGGGTCCTTGGAGGGAGATGAGGTCCCACCTGTCCATATGTGCAGTTGCCAAGAGAGAATCAGCATGAGAAAAAAAAAAAATCAAAAATGATATATTTCATTAATATTGTAAAAAATTTAAAATTTAATGTAAATGTAAATGTAAAAAAAATTATATTGCATTTACATTACATTACATTTTACATTGTAATGTAAAAACTAGCAAATATTTTCTAAACATGAAGACCCCCTCGTGGTGTGTTTTCATTGGTAGTAGTGGTTTCTGATTAACATGGATCAAAAGCAGAGCYGGGCTARACTSTGCTCCTGCTKGGACYATGCACACTGAAGCCAAGGGAGCAAGATGGGATTGATACCTGTGGAGTGGAAAAGAGCAAATGGCCTCTTATGCTGAAGACATGACAGAGTTTTGGTGGGATATACTGGCTGATGGGATGTGGGAGTCTAGATTAAACAATTAATGCCCACAGTTAA
>NW_020450298.1:0-1101 GCF_003343035.1 Apteryx rowi | reverse complement strand
TATGGGCCACATTTTGAAAGAGATTTCTTGTTCAGAGAAGTTGAGGCACAAGCGAGAGGCAAGAGCTGGCCTGACCAGCCCCTGTGAGAGCACTTGCTCTCTGCTTCCTGGAGGTGGGAAGTGAGCAGGCCCCAGGCTGTGAGTGGCTGTTCGGAGGAAGTGCGAGTTGCAAGGCTTGGAGGCCTAGAAGGGAATGGAAGGTCTGGAGAGCTGGGCTTTTTGTGTGTTGGGGCATTTGGGGGTGCCCTGTGTGCTGCCCTGTGTGGTGCTGTGCCCTGTGTGTCACTGATGCAGAGGTGTGTGTTGGCTACCTACCCTCTGTGAGGTGCAGGGGTAGAGGCATGTTACAGTGCAGGGTGCCCTGTGGTGGTGTCAGGTGGTGGCGCGAGCGTTTTGCTGCTCATCATGGGAGGAGGTGTCTGGAGAGAGCAGTGCTCTGCTCCCAGAGCCCAGCCCACCATCACGGTGTCCTTCTGGGAGACCTGGGTGAGGACTGTTGGTGACCGTGTTCCCTCCTTGGAGCATCCTGTTGTGAGCCAGGGCTGCTCGTAGTTTGGTGGTTTCTGTCAGCTGAGGTCCAGGCTTGCAGTTTCTGAAGGTCTTGATGCTTCCCTGAGTCTTTGGGCTTTTCCTGACTCCCCTGGAGAGAGTTCTCTTCTCCCTCCTTAAAGGCTTTCTGTTGCAGCTGGACCCTCATTGCATCTTGCCATCCCAGGCACTAATCCATTGCGATCCATCAGAGAGATGGGTAGTTAATGAAAGCAGTCAGAGCCATTTCTCCACTTTGTGCCTACCCAGACCCGTGCCGAGAGGGGAGATGCCACCTCATGAGAAGTCAGGCCTCTGAGGGTGATGGTTGGCTCTGAGACACCTGTCCTTGGTGAGCGGTGGAAGCGGCATCTCCAAAGCCGCAGGTGCCTTTGGAAAGAGCCTCAGAACAGCAAATTCCTTGAGACTGCAAAGGGGGAGACATCTGGAGGTGGGGGTGCAATGCCCTGCTCAAGGCAGGTCCCAGGAGATGAGGTATCTTGGGGCCTTTTCCAGTGAAGTTTTGATTGTCTCCAAGGATGGAGAGCTGAGAACAACTCTGGTTGCCTGTGC
>NW_020450297.1:0-1118 GCF_003343035.1 Apteryx rowi | reverse complement strand
TGGGACGATGGCCCTGGGGCAGTTTCCCCAGTGTGTCCGTGCAACACAGGGAACCACCTGGGCTCTTCTCTCCTGCACCTGCCATGTCCTGGTGCCTTTCCCAGGAGACCTGCATTTGCCCTGCAAGCACACGGCTCTGTGCTCCCACACTGCTGTTGACACGCAGTAGCTGCCTGCTGGCATTTTCACCTCCTGGGCCCTTCCCAGCCCAGCCCAGACCCTCCCCACCTCTCCCCACCTCCCCTGCCCTCTCCCCAGACCACCCAGCAGAGCAGCCCACTCTGGCAGTGGCCCACAGCAGTGCCCGCCACAGGGGACTGAAGAGCTCTGGGCACTCACCCCACAGCCCCAGACCCTCTGAAGGGCACTGCAGGTCCTGGGGGGCAGAGAGGGGTGTCAGCCTGCCCATCAGCCCCCGGGCTGGGGACCAGCAATGGCCCAAGGAAATGGAGCCCACTCACTCCATGTCATCACCAGGAGATCCTTAACTTGAACTGCCTGCAGCCCCTCTGGGCAGCCCCTCTCCCCAGGACAGCACAAGAGTCCTGGCCCCGGGGCTCCTCAGGCAGCTCCAGTGACAGGGTAGCCTGCCCTGAGCTGACACACATAGAAACAGGTTTTCATTTATTCTTCCCCACAAACACACAATTGCTCCTTTACTCTTCTCCAGGGATGTGCCTGCTCCCCAGAGAGCCTTTCCCCAGGTCAGTGTGTCCGTGCTGGCCTTGCTGGCCATTCCTGCAGCCCTCCCCTGTGCTCCCCACAGGACCCCGGGCTGGCGGTGCTGCTCTGCAGGGCGAGCAGGCTGTGGGGCCATGGAGTGACTCCACCCTGACTGTGCTGGTCTGGGTAGACCCAGTTGGCCCAGCATCATTGCACCTGACAAACCCCTCCCCAGGATCTGTGGCTGTGGAAGATGCTTGGAGGGGCATTTCACATTGTTCAGGATGGGGTCAGAGGTGTCATTAGACCCAGCCCATTCCCTCTCCTGAGATTTGTTACGTTCCTCAGTTTGTCCCTTTACATTTGGGTGACTCCACTTGGTTTTGGGAGTCTCCACTCACTGCCCATGCCAGGCACACGCTGCCCTGGAGATCCCCTCTGCTATCTGGGTGGCT